>NC_141990.1:52940522-53243406 GCF_049901715.1 Pseudonaja textilis | reverse complement strand
AAACAACACTGGGTAGCTTGTGTGTTGTATGCCATTTTTACTATTGTTGGGAATGACCAGGTGACAATACCAAAATCATGTTTTTCAATTCTTTTGCTTCTTGCAAAAAAAAGGTAAGAAAAAATATGTCTTTCCACGAGACAAAAGAATCTTCCAAAGACTGTAGTTCCAGTTGATTGATTTCTCCAATTTATAAAGTCATCGATCTATCCAAGAAACTCTAGGCAGCAAACAAAAACTGAGATTTACACTAAAACCAACTAAAACAGCAATTTGGACCAGCATCATTCTTGCCTTTTTCCACATAATTATATCTAGTTGCTTCAACCTTACTTATTCACCAGAGAATAATCTTCTCTGATCACTACAGGCACAGAGCTCTCCTTATCACCTGCTATTTGATTAAATAAGTAATTCTGCCACAGCATCTTGTAAGAAGAGTTTTTTTTTAAAAAAAATTGCACATTTGCTCAATCTTTGGATCCCAGTTGTATAAAATAGATTGTATGGCTATATTTCAAGGAAGAGAACTCTTATTTTATGGAAGACATCTGTGATAATCTAGAGTTAATATAAATGTGCTTGGAGATATCCTCTTTTTAATCTAATAGAGACCCAGAGACCAAAACAAAAAAAGTCCCACAGATCATTATTTCTAATTTACTATGTGGTCCATCCATTTGTTTCAGAAACAAAATTTAAGGTCACTTTCTAAAAGGAAGACCTCAAAAAGTTATCTGTGCAATCATCCTATTATAGTGAAAGCTGTTCTCTTTTATGAAATACAATAATAGATGGGGTATTAACACTTCAATCACTTCCTCTTTTCTTTGTCAATTTAATTTAATTTTAATCAATACATATACATTTGTTGTGTTTGAATGCCTAGTCTTGGTGATCTAGAAAGAAAATCAAATGTGCTAAACAGACAATTGAATATTAAATACTTTAAAACAATACAAACAAAAATTAAACCAACAAATATAGCAAGAAAAAGTAATGTGTACTGAAAAATCTAGCCACGTGTTTTTTTAGGGTTTTATTATTTTTAAAACCACCAAATTTAGTCTATATATTAGAGAGTATTATTCCAAAGGTCAGCTATATCCATAGTAAAGGTTTGATTCTCAGTTGCTGCCTTATTGCTGAGTGAAAAGTGCTGTTAAATCTTAGTGAGTGGTACGTCTCACACAAAATTGCAATTAATTTCCGTATCATCATATTCGTTTAAATGTGACAAACTGCATAATTTTTAGAGCCAGCTGAAAATATTGATTCCAATAACTAATGAGTTGATTTCATTGGGCCTTAAGTCATTAATCATGATTAATTCTGAGTATTGTATTGAAAATGTTTTGTTATTTTATCAGCACTGGCAGAATTTTTCATAACAATTCAATGGCTTTAGGTAATTGTTGGGCTGTGTTGCCAGTTCTAAGATAAGAACATATAAGTGTCAGATACTTAGTCTTGATTAGTACAGCAGAGGTGGGATTCTACTGGTTCAGACTATAGAACCAGTTGTTACAACTCTGCGCAGTTCAGAGAACCAGCAGATCTTACCACTGACTGGCCCCATCCTTCCCGCCTGCCCTGCCTCTCCTTACCTCATCCATGTGCCATCGCTGCCTACAGTCTGCCTTTGCCCGCCTGCTTGCCCACCTGCCATCGCTGTCTGCCTTTTGCCGCAGCCCTGTCTGATCTGATCTCCCTGGGTGAATGAGGCTCTGCAAGCTCCAGTCACCTACCTGCCACAAGCCCCGGTTGAGTCCCAACTCCTGGGCAGGCCAAGGCCACCACCACCATCCTCAGAGCTCACGTCCTAGCTTGCTGCCCCCAACAACTGTCCCCAGCCTCCAGATTGCAGGGTTTGCTTGTGGCAGTGAGGAAGGTGAGCCAGGGCTCACCTGTCACCACTCGAGTCCCCACCAGCCTGCATCTTGGCCCCCACCTGGATTCTCCACAGCTGCTGGGCCTTGCCTTCTGGGGATGGGGGGCAACCAGGGAGCATGACACTATGCCACCTGCATTTCCCGTTTGCCTGCTGCCCCTTCCCTCCCACCCACCGACCCGTATACTTTGGCCAAGGGTGGGTGGCCACTGTGAGAATGGTGTCAGCAATCCCTAATGCTGGTGGCAAGGAAGGAAGATCCACACTGCGTTTTCTGCATTCAGCCAAAAGGCTGTCTGGGGGAGGAACATGGTGAGGCTCGGCTGCCTTTTAGGCCCAGCTTCAGCTTCTGTAGGGCCTTCCATGTGGGAGGCCTGAGAGGAAATGGCTCCCCCAAGGGTCATCCACTTACCCATCCACCAGCCAGGCTGGACTGGAAGTGGCATGTCCCCTTGTTGCGGGCTGATGTCAGACCTGAGGCAGGGTGGAGGTTGAGCAGGCAGCATCCCAAAGCAGGCCCAAAAGGCAGTCAAGTCTTGCTAGAGTGGATCTTCATCAGCCGTAACTTCCAGCCCATGGAGTTCACACCATTCTCACAGCCACAGCCCACACTCTAGCAAAATGCTCAGCCCAGCGAGGGAGCAGTGGCTGGCACAGGGGCGATGTAGGTGGCATAGCCTTGTGCTTCCTGGTTGCCCCCCCCCCCATGCCTCCTGGCAGGTGAGCCCCAGCAGCTGCTAGAGAATCCGGGCAGGGGATGAGATGTGGACTGGCAGGGAGCCAAGTAGCAATGGATCTGCCCTGGTTGGCTGTCTTGCCTTTCCCTCTGCCACCAGCTGTGGGAGGAAGGTAAGGTTTCTGGCAGTCAGGAAAGCCAAACTGCTACCTAGCCCAGAGCTGCCAGTGGGGAGGGTGAGGCAGTAGCACATGCCTTCCCAGCTCTTTGCTTAAAAATCTCCCCAAAAGAGGGAGGGGAGGAAATCCCAGCCACTGCCCCTTTGTTGGACCCAGAAGCCTTGCCTGCTGGACTTTCCGGGGATCGTGGGACCAATCACGGGAATGGCCATGATTGTCCATTCACACCCAGTCCCTGGGAGATTGGCCAGGAAGAGCCCTCATCACTTTTCTCTCCACCATGGGGTTTTCTGGGAGACGAGCAATGCTGCTGGGTGCTTGGAAAGAACTTCATTGGAAGTGTTTGTGTGAGTGTGTGGGTGGGTGGGTGGGTCTCCTAGCTTTAGAAGGAGAGAGGGAAGAAGGAAGGGTAGGGATAGAAAGAGAGAGAAAGAGAGAAAGAGAGAGGGAAAGAGAGAAAGAGAGAGAAAGAGAAAGAGGGAGAGAAAGAGAGAAGAGACAAGAAAGAAAAGCAGGAGATCCTTACAGAATCATAGAATAGCAGGGTAAGAAGGGAGTGTGTGTGTGTGTGTGTGTGTGTGTGTGTGTGTGTGTGTGTGTGTGTGTGTATGGCTGACAGAACTCCAAAAACAGGTCAAATAGCTATGGGGAGGTCAATTGTAAATTAGAACACTTGCTAAGCAACTGGCCACTTGTATTTGGTTTTCCAGTCACACGGCCACCAAGCCATGCCCAGCTAGTCACCAGCAAGCCACACCAGACAGCAAGCCACGCCCACCCAGTCACAAAATATAAATAGGGCTGAGCAGGAATAGTAGGAGAAATAAGGAAGTAACTTGTTACCACCTTCTCCCATGATTTCCTTCTAGTGTACAGCTAGCATTTTTCATCATTTACCATTTAGGTACTACAGTGGTAGAGACTAATGTTATTTAGCTTTTTTTTGGATCCACCAAAGTTGCTTAGATATTGCTATCTTCTGTGTAACCAAACTGATACATCCAGTTTCAAATCTGCACGCTGAAAGTAAAAAGATCTATAAATTAAAGGTAAGCTGGAATTTTAGACTTTGTTATTAGCTTTTTAACGAAAGGTGATATTACCCTTTAAGCATGGCAACCTAGACTTCATTTCTAACTTTAGGAAAACATGTTCATATTACCATACCTATATATTACTGTGATCAGCTCAACACTGAGCTACATTTGGAGGTAAAGAAATTACACTTGGAACAGAATGTGATAATTTGATGGTGGTAGGTACTAAAATTAGGAATGCATATGTATGGTTACTGATATGCTTCCAAACATAATTTTCCTACACTGCTCTATATGGTGCAACCCAAGGTATCTTCTCCAACCACAGTAATCCAACATTTTTATGAGATAAAGGGAATTCGGTGTAGGAAATTAATTTGTTTTACATTGTAGTACCAACACTGTGATACAACCTGCCTTGGACACTAGATTAACTCCATCAGAAAGCAGTAAAACCTAAATTATTCCAGAAGAGTGTTATTCTTAGTACAGTCACTCCTTTGGGAAATAATGTGCTTTGCTGTTATTTATTAAATAGTTGATTGTTTTGTAGCTGTCATAAGAGTGTTCTATTAGAGTGAGTATTATTTCTGATGACAGTCAGGTACTATAATGTGTATCGTTTGAACATTTATATGGCAGCATAAACATGAAATAATAAAATGTGTGCCAGTGGAGGAATATAGCAACATATCTTCTTCTGGTGTATCTGAAAGTCATGGGACATCACCTGCCCCAATTCCTACTCAGGGTAGCCATAAGAGAAGGCCTGGGGATTATGGGAGTTAAAGTTTCAGCATATCTGCAATATATCAATTAATAAGAATCAAAGAAGACTACACTGTAACCTCTATCACCGTGATGGCAAACCTATGGCATGGGTGCCACAGGTGGTACTCAGAGCCATTTCTGCGGACATGCAAGCCCCAGCCAAATTTACCTGTACTGCGTATGCACAGGCTTCCCAGCTGATTTTTGACCTGTTTCCGGAAATACTGGAAGTGACAAAACGGGCCCATTTTTCGGCCTCCAAAGGCTGCAGAGGCTTCCTTTGAGCCTCTGGGAGGCCGAAAATCAGCTGGGAGGCATGCAGTGCAGGTAAGGGGCTGGAGTGGGGGGATCACGCACACATACATAGGTGGCATGGGGTGGTGCGTATATTGCCTTCTGGGTGCTGGCATGAGCACAATTGGGTGCTGGGTGCTGGCGTGAGCACAATTTTTGGCACAGGAGCCCAAAAAGGTTAGCCACCACTGCTCTGTCAAAATAACAACCTAGAACTAAGGAGAAATTTCCTGACACTTAAAATAATTAATCAATGGAATGACTTGCTTCCGGTTAGGAATGCTCCAAAACTGCAAGTTTTTAAGAATAAACTAGACAACTATTTGTCTGAAAAGATTCTCTGCCTGAGCAGGCAGTTGGACTAAAAGACCTTCAAGATTCCCTCCAACTCTCTTATTCTGTTAGCATACTCTATGAAACTGTTCCAGGTAGAATATTTACATTGCAGGTAGTAGATTAGAACTGCAATGATATGATGTGGAGACCCCAATTTTTAGCCTAGTTGATATCAGTGTTTCGTTCTATTATTTTTTAAAATCTAATGTTTCATCCTGGCATGTGTTTGAGAGAAAGACAGTTCAAATCTTTAAAAATAAATGAATAAGTTTATAAGTACCTGGGACCTCCAGGCTTCAGGAGAGTAATGCTGAAGTACTTGTTTAGAAAGAATCCAAGTATTAAGTATGTAATAAATCTGGGCGACCTCTACTCCAAGAAATCCATGAACAAGGCTGCTAGCTGAATTATGTGTTTCTATCATTTAAAAACGCAGGCATCTAAACAGGATCACATGTCCATCTTTTCTTATTGGCTCCCTTTTAAATTTGTAGCCTTTTTTGGTTTGGCTGCTTTCTTGTTCTCTAATTTATATTGTGAGGTAAAGCAAAATATACTCTTTTGTGAAAGAAATGTCAAAATGCTGTTGTTTTTATTCTTTTTAGTTTTGCTTTGATGATGAGAATGACAGTTTTGCTGCAGAACTATGTTGTCTTGGCAATGCACAGATACACTGAAAATTACCCTACAGATATCATCAGTTTATAATTTATAAAGTTTATAATTGGACTTGTGAGATATTCATTTATTGTTTATAGCTTTCTCTGTTGAACGGGTATCACACTTTTCCACCAAGCAGATGATAAAGCAGCTGTCAACATTAACACATTAAGGAAACACAAAAGAAAACATAAACTCCACTGATGAAGAAACTATACATTTGTAACGGATATAAGTCACATGGTACAGTTAAAAGCCCATCAGTCTAAAAATTCCTAAATTAAATATTTACATAGGCTTTCTTCAGCTATTATCTTTCACAGCAATTTCTACCTAAGCCTCTTAACACCAAGGCTTTGCTTTATATTCCAACAAATGTTAATTCTTGGCAGTTTCTTTGTTGGATATTGATGGGTAATTTATATTCCACAGACTATGTCTACTCCTCCCCTCTCTTTTTTTTCATTCTTTCTTTCTTCAGAAATGTCAGTTCCTTACATTACACAGGTGACCTGAGGAAAACAAAGATCTGCTGGGACTGGATGGGAACAAAATGGAGATATTCATTTCCCCAGCATAGATGGTGTAACAAATCAATCTTGACTGTGCTGATAAATTGAACTTCAAGCTTTCCAAGGCTCCTTTGCAGGGGCAATTCAGTGTGAGACATAGGAGGAAGGCAAAGTGAAGGGAGCCATCTCTCTCTCTCTCTCTCTCTCTCTCTCTCTCTTTTTGCATCTTAGTATTTCAGTTTGCAAAAACCTGCTCAATAGGGAAATCAGCTGCAGTATGCCATATGCTAAAAAAATTTCTGCGGAAAAAATGAAAGAAACACATGGTGAACGCTAGGTATACCAGCTTGTCATTTTATGAATCTTGTCAACAAGAACTGACTTTAAAAATCCCGGATATATCTTCCTCCCTCCCTCCCTCCCCCCCTCCCTCCCTTCCTTCCTTCCTTCATTCTTGTAAAATATACTTAATACCAAAATAAATCATAAATCCAAAAAAAGGATGTTGATTAATTATTGGAAACTCAGGGTCTCACCACCTGTCCCCATATTATGAATGGATAAGGTGGGCACAATTTGATTGCTTAAAGAGTTAAAATAATACTTAGTGAAGTGATATTAAATTTTGGAAAATTCTAAACTTTACCCTGCCATCCCCTTTTCTGCTAATTGGTTTGGGGCTAATAAAAGTAGCTTTAGAATTTGAATGGATTTTGATTCCCCCCCAAAAAAAAAAAAATCTGGTCCAGAACAACTATAATTGTTTTGAAAACTAGGGTTCTGCAAAAGACTTTCTCGTCCTGCTTTTCTTTCCACTCACTTTCAGAAGAAAATACACATGGCTACTGAAGCAGGAGAAGCCATTTTTGTACAGATGGAAATTTGTGCCCTTGTTGAAGAAACTCTCTGAGAAAATCCCCAGTGCCCTTCTCTCGTCTCTGCCATCCAAGTGGCGACAGGACCATTCCTCAGCTGCAGTGATGGCAAACCTATGACACTTATTTCAAAGATGATACACCATGACATTTTGGCTGACACATTAACATTTACCAACACCTGACAACTAGTCTTGTGTGATTTTCAAAGGCCACATAAGAATGGAGTATGGTCTGACACAGCCTCCATACCCTCCAAAAATGAGCTTGCTTCAATTCAGATGTATTTTTTGTAATTATTTGATGTTTCTTTGTGTAATACATAGCACCACAAATGATTGTACTGCATTTTCCAGATAAATAAGTATGTAAATAATTATTTCTCTTTTGTTAGGGGGGAGATGACAGGCCAGCAGAATCAAGTTAGGCATTTTCCAAATTTTCCAAAAGATTTTCATTGCTCTATTCAGTCAGGACAAGCAATTTAAGAAGTTTCCAAAATTTTATTAAGAGTTGCAGAATCTTGATCAGATAACAAGGACCATATCAACTCACTTTCCTAGGTGAAAGGTCCCAGATATATATTGAAGGAATCTTACACAGACCATTTCATGCAAGGATTTTCAAATGGTGCAGGTCATGTACACAATTTTGAGCAAGTGGATAATCCCGCCCCCATCCACCTCCAAATTTATCTTTGCACATTCATATTATAATGGTGGCATTGCCATAGCAACCTACAATATTATATATTTATCCTATTAACTATAGAAGCTGTTTTATGACACAGTGTGCAGATCCATTCTATCTGAACTTCACTCTTGCACTATTGTGGTTCGCTGATAGCAAGTGTGGACGGCTGAGGTCTCTGAGAGCAAGATTCAGATGAGGGGCCTGTGTGTGATGCAGGGATGGGGCCAGGACTATCAGAGAGTGGAGTGCTGCCTTCAGAGCTTGTGGAGCCTGGCAGCAGTGATGCAGAGGACCCCAAGGAGCCTGTGCCCAGTGCGTGTGCATGCAGGGCTACTCAAAGAAAAGAGCAGCTGCAGCAGCATGGGTGACTCAGGAGTAAGGCTACAAGGTGATGGCCCCTCCCTTAAGGGATAAAAGCCAGTCCCCAGAGGTGGGATTCTTTGCAGGAAGCAAAGAAGTTCTTGCACTTCAAGTCCTCGTGGAAGTTCAGTCTATCCTGGTTTCTTTTCGGAGACTTTTGGCTTTGAATATTTCCTTGCACTTAATCTTGTGTACTTGGCAGCCTTGCTCAACCTTGACAGGCCTTGGTCTTATCTGGGACAATTAGTTTTAATAAGGCTTTGCTGTGAATGAACAGAATTTACAGAGATGCATTAAAAAGGTTTTGCTTTTATCTGTTTTGCATTTGTTTGATTTGAATGAGACTTGGGTCAGAACATGCACTCATGTGACCTTAGAGACCATTTGTTGTTCCATTCTGAACTTTTTCAGCTAACTTTGCGGGTCCCATCCCCAAGGAGATACACCTGATGGGACCCAGAAGAAGGGCCTTCTTCGTGGTGGTTCCCTCTCTCTCTGGAACATCATTCCACCAGAGATTAGAATGGCCCCCACTCTAACACTCTTCCAGAAGGCACTGAAGACCTGGTTCTGCCAGCAGGCCTGGGGAACCCAGAGCAGGATGGAGCCCATTAAATGGTTGTGTGATCTGCTGTCACCATGGTGGGGGTGGAGATGATTTTATTATGATTTTATTATTATATTAATTTATTTGATTCTCTTTATTAATTGTTTTAAATGTGGTTTTATGTTCTGTAAGCCACCTTGAGTCGCCATGGGCAAATAGGCGGCAATATAAATTTAGCAAATAAATAAATAAAACTTTGCATCCTAATAATGAAGTCTGTTTGGTTTAGACTATATGTCTTTTTTTGAACTAAATTCCTTATGAATCCCCTACATTCCTCTGGATTCATTCATCTCTTACACTCCTGAACTGCAATTGCCAACATAACTCCATTACTGGCGTCCTGACTTGTCCTGCTGTGAGCTGCAATTCGGCAACATGTAGAGGACCCCAGATTTCTCATCCCTGGGCAAGAGAAACCAGAATCCAAGATTTGCTCTTCTATGAGCATTAGTGAACAGTAGCTCAGGAGACCACCAACCTCTGGAATAATCTAGAGAGGAACGGTAAGGAGTAAATCCAGAATTGAACAACAGCAGGAGTACACAACATGGCATCTGGAAAGAAAATACTTTATTGTTTGCCATATTGTTTTGTGATTCTGCAAAGTTCCACTTAGATAGTGAGTAATGTTTGTTAAAAAGAAAGATGGGCCATGACAGCCATCTTTAAATGCCATCTAAGCATATAGTATGCCCACTATATGAACTGGCTGTGCAGAATTAATGCTGCTGCTTTAACAACGAAGGCTGAGACATGGGAGGAGGAGAAGACTGCGCTCCTGACATCCTTTGATGGTTGGGAGCTGGGGGTCTCCAGGATCAACGCAGCCAGCCACAATTGGCTATTATGCCCCTCCTGAGTGTTCCCCCACCTGTATCTAAGGGGGATCCAGTTGAGGGGCAGCGTGCTCCCTTCAAGATCAAGGCGTGCACAGGATGCTGATCACCAGACCACCGACAAGACTTGTAGGGGAGCCTGCCAGGCCCTGGAGATGATCAACCACATCCTGCAAGTTTGTGAGGTGACACAAGATGCCCGATGTGCATGGCACAACCGTGTCATACAGTACCTGGATCAATTCCTGTGATGGCAAGGCCTCTGTCTGAGTGTCGAGCCCATCATAACATCTGGCACTTCATTCATTAAACCAGATTTACTTGTGGAGGCGATGAACCAACTCTGGGTCGTGGATGTCTCCATAGTGTCTGGTTACCAAATGTGGGAGACTTGGGACATCAAGGTCTCCAAATATGGACAGCCTGACCGCATCACCAATATTCACCATTGGGCCTCTGTTTCCCCTTCTGTCTTGGTGCACCACCTCCCTGTCATCGTTTCTAACAGGGGATTGCTTTTCAAACCATCCGGCACTGGGCTACAGACTTTGGGCTTGAGCTGCAAGGACTGTATGGACATTGGTCTCCTAACCATCGCAGGCTCGCTCAAATATTACAATGTTTACATGTGTGGAACTGGGAAAGGTTGAGTCCAGATCTTGGGTGACATGTGATTAATGACACTGCCATAAGCGGTGACTCCACTAGTGTGACCATCTTTAGCAAATTTTTGCGCTCAGAGGGGTTCGCCTCTCTGATAATTATGATAAAATATAGTATGCCTACTATATGCTTTCAAAATTCCTAATGTATCCAGAGTCTAACCTATGTGCCTTTTTCCATCACATATGCAGTCCACCTGCTTCAGAGGTTTCCAGGGAAGCCCTCCAGGGATGGGGAATTAAGAGGGAAGAATCATTTGATCTCTCAGTGCTGGTAAACTAGTCTGCTCTTTATTTCTCTCACTAAACAGCTTTGTGTGAAATCCTTGATTGTTCAAAGTTGCAATGAAAGGCAGAGGAAGACAACATCTATACTCCATCTAGTGATTTGGAATGTAAGAGGAATAAATGATACAGCTTACAAAAAATTAAATGAATGAATAAAAAAAAACCCAAAGTGTATCTCTGAATTGAAAATAAACAGGAAGGATATAATAGATCCAAATGGAGGTGGTGGTGAGGAATTGATAAATGCATATACACAGGAAGTAAAAGTATAGCATTTTTCTTTAATGAAAAGGCTAAAATATATGTCAGAAACATACATTTGTATCTTCTAAATTGTCCTACATATACAAATAGCAGTTCATAGGCTGGTGAAAGTTATATGTAATGTTACAATGAATGATAATAATAGATAATGCAGATATGTCTTGGGAGAAAAATTGTTCCACATTCTGAATAAATGAATGTGTTCCATGGGGGAAATGCTTTGATAAGTAATGTGAATGGTGAATTGGGAGTGAAGAATGATATGACAGAGTACAAAAAGTTTGGCTGGGCCATTTGAGGACCACAAATTAATGGTTTGGTGAATATCTGCTTATAAAAAGATCTATTTGTTTCAAATAATGGTTTAAACCTAAGTGTCATGCCCCTGGTGGAGACTGACTCTGAGGAAGAGGAGGAACAGCCAACAGGGAGTGGAAGTGTGGCTCCAGAGGTGGTGGAGGAGGCTGGGGAAGGGCAGAGGCCGGTTGAGCAGTCAGAGGAGGAACCAGGCCCTATCCATCCTAGGGTACGCAGAGAGGAGAGGATCAGGGTACAACGTGGTCTACTCAGGAGGAGAGGGCCATGATCCTCTTCATGGGTTGCAGGTGTGGGATCTGCATAAAAGGTTGGACCTGCGTGCTAACAGACACTGGAGACAAATTAGTGTTTTATTCCTAAAGAAGGTTTATCTTGGTTGGCTTTCTTCCAATGGACTGTACCTGTACCTTCCTGATGTTGGAAATTATCTATCCTGGTCTGTCGAGGAACTTTATTCAATGCTGTTTGTTTTTGGTTTTTGCTTCATTATTGGGTCTTTGAATGTGAACTGTGTTTCTTGCCTTTGAAATGTTATTTTGAAAGTACTTTACTCCTCCACTGTGAACAATTAAACAGTGAAGCCGAGTTGATGGCATTAAAGGACTTTTATTTACGTTTTGGATTTTGTTATATTTTTGATATACTCTGGGTCATCACATTAAGTCTATTGATAAGTGCATATGAAAAAGAATGAATTAAAAATCATGACTGCTCTAATTGAGTATAGATTGTGATAACTATTGAAGGGTGCTGTAGTGAACCTGCTGCTCCAACATCACAAAGATATGTCCACCCATTTTTAAATGCCTTCAGCAGCACTATCTCCTAAGCTTTCATAACTGGATATTTTTCTTAGGATATTTTTCATGAAGTCCAACTGAAAGCTATTTTCTTGCCATTGACTATCTTCTAGAACCCTGTAAACAATTCTGCCCCAAGTTCTGCATGGCAGCCCTTCATATATTTGGAAACAATTGCTGTCTCCGTGGTTAATATTGTCTAGTTTATTCTGCTTGCTTGTTGTTGCAATGCCCCCCAGTAAAAGAGAAATGATTCTGTATGAATGTTGTAGGTGCAGCTGAATATATCTCTCAGAAATATTTTATATCATTTTAACTACACAAACTGAAAATGTGTCTTGTCAGAATTTCAGAAATGCTTCTTTTGTTAGGTATGAAAGTTATATAATAAGTATATCAGTTATATAATCTACAATGTCCAAGCCAATATCCTTATTGTGATCCACACAAAACAGACTATTTTATCTACAGATCTGATATAACAGTTCCAACAAAGTGCTTCTTCACAATTTGAAAACAGCTCAGCTTTTAAATGTAAAAAAAAAACATTATTGACATACAGAGAAAATACATTATATGTAGCAACAATTACAACATGTTAAAGAACTTTGTGTGTAAAAGGGTAGATTTAAATTTATATAATACATATAAAAACGGATACATAAAAGAACACAGGAACAATATTCTGCATTAGATTTGTAGTAGCCATTCTCAAATGTGTGTTCATTTAAAACCTAAACAATACACTTAAAATTTTGTCTTGCACAAAAAAGTTCTAACATCACAAAATTGCTAACATTTCTGTCACTTAAGTTTTATTTATGTATTTAATCATTATAAAGGGTTTCTCATCATCTAGTTGCATACAACTACATAAGCTGAAAAGGTTTTCTTTGCAGTTAAAATTAGCCCCTGATCCTGTGAGAAATGTAACAAGTGCAGTCAGTTACAACTGAATGATAATTTATCCCTGATTTCATCAAAAATTTATGGATTTACAGAGTTTTGTAGGATAACTATGCTGCATATTTTCTGTTCTGCCATCAATTTGAAAATTGCATAGATTTTTTTACATTTCTGTTATATATCAACAGAGACTCATAAACTTTAGATAGGTAACTATAAATTAACTGTAAATTTATCAAAGCCATAAATAAAACAACTGTACAACATTTAAGTAGTCCAGCTACTTAACTCTAGCCTCAAAATGGAGCCTTAACACTCAAAGCTATGACTGAAAGCAAGGCAAGATATGACATTCTGTAAGATTTCACAGTGATTCAGCTGTCCAAACTTTGCAATCACAGTCAAATATCTCATTTTTACTATTATTTTTTCTTGTTTTTTCTATTAAAAATGACAAATAACAAATACAAAATACAAAAGTATTAAATACTATCAAAATATAAATATGATGAAATTATAAATACAATCATATATAAAAGTATATTTAAAATGAAAATAATACTTAAATGTAATTTGAGTAAGGATCTCAGAATTGACTCTCCTTAGCTCTCTGGAATGTAAGAGCCAAAAAGGAAGATTTGCACATTCAGACTAGCAAGATTCTGTTACTGTATACCTATAATAAAAGTTGCATTAGCATTCACGATTTTGGCTTCCTGGTCTGAAAGGCCAATGTAGCTCAACTGAGTTCTTCTCTTTTACTGTTTCATGAATACAGTGTCATCATCATCCACTGCAAAACAATATGGAGCAATAAACTGAATCATTTATTTCATATTCACTGGCAATACTTTATCTAAACATTATTACTGATCCCAATGAGAGAATAAATCCTGGATTCTTCTTTGTTCTAAACCAAGACTAAAGCAACTCATTCTGTCAACAATGTGAGGAGGCTATTCCTAAAAATTCTGCAAGCGTCAATACAGTTATCTAAAGAAAAAATTGTATGGATAGTATACGTATGTATGTATGCAAGCATGATTATATGGACCAGGTTCTCTAGGTGCTTGCTTTCAGATGAAGTGGCAGGAGAGGTCTTTTAGCCAAGGCTAAATCACAGCCAAATGTATTAGGTACCAGATATACTGATACTATTTGAATGCTTTAAAAATTACTGGAATACATTTATGAATTATAACTCAGAAACTGAAGCTCCTTTGGCAGAATTGTTGATCCAGCTGCAATACAGTTGCTTCAAACAGCAGTTCTGAGATAATATCCCCCATTCGCTGTTTTTATTGGAATAGCACAAGAGGAACTTACATTGGGTACATGGAATACTACAGGAGGTGCTGACATTGGTCATTACATTCTTTAAAGAACCTTCCTTATCAGTGAGAACCATAATCTACATATATCTTGGATTTCCCCACCCCCACCCCAAAGATTATAGAAATCTCATCCTTACCTCAGATTCTAGAAGGTAGATACCTTTGCCATCTTTACTCATATTATAAAAGGCTTCTGTAAAAGAAGGGAAATGAGGAGAGATTATGGGATATTCAGAGAGAAAAAAGGCAAGCCAGGTTTGCATCTCAAAAACCAGATCAGCTGTAGCAATGAAGGATCCTTGAGGAAAATGCCGTCTCCATGTAAGCAATTGACAGAGGCAGCATAAACTTTTTAAATGCCTCACCAGCCATAATCTATCAAGCCATGTAGGACTTCAAGGGTGAAAACTGGAACCTTCAGGTGTTCCTGGAAGCCTATTGTTAAACAATGCAACACAGTTATGGCCCTACTAAATTTACACATTTACAGTCAGACTATTGCATTTCCAAATTCCCAAGAAATTTTGTAAGAACCGTGTTTAAAGCAAAGATTATCTAAATGTGAGGTGATGAAAACCTGAGTCACAATTGGACGAGTTGCTGCTTCAGAAAAAAAATGTTTTTGAGCATCTTATCATCAACCTTTCTCCATTCCCACATCCTTAATAGGGAATCTGAACCAATTTATATACTTTAATCACTGGAGGAAAACCTTTACTTGTCCCGTGGTTGAAGTATAGCAGATTGTACATAGAAGAAACCTCAGAGGTAGCACCAAGCCCTAAAACCTGGTAGGTTAAGCCTGGGGAAGAAGGTACTTTATTTTTTACCATGTATTATGGGTTGTTGTGATATGAGATAGATGGCCATATAAATTGTGTAAATAAATCAATAAAATAAGCTATCTCCTTTCTGAAACATTGTTTCCCAATTCATTTGCTTTTCTATCACATTGTTGTTTCAGTTGTTTTGCTTGTAGCTGTTTGGTTATGTGCTTATATTACTTACAGTCAGTTTAATACTTTTTAAATTTGTTCTGTCTAATGAATTTTCCTTTTGCTTTATTGTAAGCTGCCTGATTATTGTTGTCCAAAAATAGGTTTTTGAGTTGTTGTTTCTTTAAACGGGATATAGAATTTTTTAAAAAACCCTGTCAATTCATTACCCTCTAATGATATCTGCAAATCTTTTTTTTAAATCCCTGCATCTTTCTTGCAGGGATTTAAAGTAAGCTCATTGAAACATTCATTTGCATTCTGCATAGGGCCATCTGTGAAATAAACTCTATATCCCATTTTTTTTAAAAATCCCATAAAATAAATTTAGTGAAAAGTCTACTTACCCATCATGAGTTCCACACGTAGCATAAAACAGGCAAAGTTCTCAAATGTGATTTTTAGATCAGGATTTCCATAGCGGACTGTCAATAGCTTACAAAGTTCATTGCTAAGTGAGATTCCTTTGGAAACATAACAGTACCCACAAAGATGCTTAGACTGCAATCAATCATATTTATTTATTTTAAATAAATCCCATTTAAGAAAGTAGAATTCAGTTTAGTACAGATCTTTATAGATTTATGCATTCATGTACCTTTTTAAAAAAAATTCAGTAGTTTCTAAAATAGGGACTCGTTTGTGGGAGATGTATATTTTATCATGCCATCAGAGATTAATAACTAGCAGCAAACCATATAATGGATTTAAGTATGAAGCAGGGATTTGAACCCAGAGCCCCTGGTCAAATTCAATACTTAATCCATTATACATCATTGGATCTAGAGTATAATGGATTATAAGTGGTTAACATATACAGGACAAAGAAAAGGTGTCCTTTATTATATGCAAGAGATTTTATAAATTCATCATTTAGTTGCAAGTAGCATTTATCTCCTTTTTTTCCCTCACATCGCACAATAATATCTCTCTGTGAAAGAGAACGATATGAGTGTGTCCAAAATGAGTTCCTTTTGGAATACAAGAGTCATGTTCCAAACTACAGTGGTTTCAACTTATGTTGCCATGGCAATAGCCAAAATCCAAAACTGCATAGTTGTATCTGGTTGGTATATTTTCCATCTCAATACAGTGGTGAATTTCCTCCAGATGACATTGTAAGTAGTTGCTGGAGTAAAGATCCCTAATGAGTAGGTAACTTACATTGAGTGAAATAAAGGCTTTCTCCAACTTGGTATTTTCCAAATGAATTTATTTATTTATTACTTATTTATTCATTAAATATATTTCGATGCTGCCCCAATCAAAAAGACACTCAGCAGCTTACGCACATAAAGAAATCACAGAATATCCAAGTGTGAAGATAAAAACACTGTAAAGCCATACAGAGCCCAACTTCCCAACCAACCTTGCCTGAAAAAAGCTGGAAGGCACTGATCTGAGGGAGACTATTTTGGTGCACCCTGTGGCTCAGCTGATTATCTGTTCCAGTTCAGGCAAGCTGAGAAGTATTGATATGTTTGTGAACTGCATTGATTTTAATCAGAGGGCTTTTAGTACAGCCATAGTTCTATGACTATAGAAAGCTGGAATTGAAACTTCCCTGCTACATCACACTGGCCTTATCATGAGTGGCAACAGCAATTAGAATGATTAATCCCAACTCCAGAATATGGAAATAATATTTAACTTCCTTTAATATTACACAGAACTATGTATCTTAACAATTATGAAATTATAGCCATCATTTCTTCTGCCATTTATGAAACTATGAAAATACAGGGCTGAAGTCCCAAAAATGTAAACATCTTTTACAGGAGAAGCATTGGAATCTGTTGCCCATTAATAATGACTTGTTTAATTTAATCAGTCAAAGTGCATTAATTTGATATGTCATATCTGGTATTTTAATTGCATTATGTTTTCATTTATGATTGGTTCATTGCTGTCATACATGAATGCAAGTGAAATGTGATAAACTTTAATTTTATGTTGGTTTGTACATAATCTTAGCTGTAGCTTCTATACTTTATATTTGTTAATGACAAACTAAATAAAGATAATTAAGCTAAAATTTCAGATTCATTAAATACCTTACTAATCTCATTTAACAGTATTCCATATTGTCACCTTACAATAATTTACCTTGCAACTATTTTAATCAAATTCATTTTTAAAACATTTTACAAGGTAAAATTAATTTTTGGTTCATTTCAATGCAACAATAAAAGTCAGCAGGATCATTCAACTCTATATAATAGAAAATAATGAAGTTTTTAAATGGCTATTATCTGTTATGTGAAGACATTACTACCAGTTGATCTGGTTTTATATGAAATGTATAATAATGCAGGTGTGTGGCCAAGCTAGAATGATTTTGTTTCATGTATTTGATGTTCCTTAGTAAAAACTCGAGATGGCATAAATAAGGAAGGTTTCATTTTGATATTACTATGAACTGAGTGCTCCTTAGAAGCAACACTCTGACTGAGGTAGGTCTTTCCTTCAAAGTGAGGGTTTGAAATATCCACAGCCCAGATACTAAAAGTGAATTCTGGATGTGTTGCACTTGTCCAGAGACAGATAAAGTTGATTAATTTCAGTCTGATGCACTGAGTGTCAAGGTTAGAATCTTGAGATGATTCAGGATTTCTCCACAGAGATGATCCTTAAAACTTCCTAAACTATGAGATTGGGATAAAAGACAGTAATTTTATTTAGTTTAGGAAAATTTTATTGCTGCCTATTCGCACATGGCGACTCAAGGCGGCTTGACCCAAAATCATCCACTGAGGTTCATGGCTGGATGGAAACTCCAATGTAGGATGTTTCAGTTCTACTTCAATGTTCATAAATACTGTGTCACATACAGCATTCTGGATAAGGGCCAGGATGTAAGCGAATGCAATGTCATTATAGTCATATATGGTGCCACTACAGGCCATTTTTAAAGAGCTAGGAGTCATACTGTATTAATTTATTGCTTTGGCCTCCCAACACTGGAGGGGATATGGCTGATAACATGACAGTACAAAAGAAGTTTCAATCTGCTTTTTAGGAATTTTATCTATTTATTTGGACTTAGCCCAAAAAGAAAAGAAAACTGAGTTAACATTGATCACATAAATCATACTAAGAATAGATTAAAAAGAGAACGGAGATGTTGTGTATATATAGGAAAGTATCTGAGTGTGTGTGTGTGTGTGTGAGAGAGAGAGGGGGGGAGGGAGGGAGGGAGGGAGGGAGAGAGTGCTTGTGCATTACAGGATTGTAAAAAGGGAGTGTGTGTGTGTGTGTGTTGTAAATCAGTCAGAGTAGATTAGCAGTGTTGGTGATGATTATATTGAACTGGTCTCTCAACAACAAAAAATGTGTTACATGGAGGTTAATCAAGAATCTGCTGATGAGAGGTTAATTCTAGGTGCCAGGTATGATACAAGGAGCAGCAAAGAAAAACATGCATCCAGGGGTGGGCTTCAAAAATTTTAGCAAAGTGTTCTCTGCCCGGTTGCTGGATAAGTGTGGCCTAGTCAGGCTCCTACACCATGTTGGGTGGGGCATTTTTGCCCTCCCTAGGCTCCGGAGACTTTCCTCAGGCCTCTGGGAGGGCAAAAATGGCCCCCCTGGGCTCCAGAGGCTCTCTGGAAGCTGGAAATGGGCTGATTTCTGGACTTCCTGAATTTCTGGGAGGCCCGTTTTTTGCCCTCCCTGAGACTGTGCATGTGCCCTGCACTTACCTGCATCCAAAACGGGCCACCCTGGGAGGGGTGGGGTGGGGTGAGTGGGGCCAGCCAGGAGTGGGATTTGGGGGTTCTCTGAACTGCACTGAACCTTTGCTAGGGGCTCTCTCGAACCCCTGCAAACCCCCAGCAGCCCACCCCTGCATGCATTCCAAAACACAAAAGGCATTCTTGAAAAAGGATGATTGAGCAGATTAAATAGAAAACAGTACCTTAAGCTTCATAGACTTCTAAAGCAAATATATATACATTGCTTCCAATTTTTCTGGGGGATGAAGAATGGAAATCTGGTCCACACTTTTCAGAGATGGGGTGGATGTAAGGGACAAAGTTCTTTCTGAGGGCATTGTCCCTCAGCTCTGTCACCTGAGAGCTTTTAAAAATACTAATTCCAAGACTGAAGCCAGGGTTTTTGCTTTCAAAGCTTATGTGAGTGAGTTACAGTCACTATCATTTATACCATTCATTCATTTGTAAGGTTTGGCAGCTATAGGATATCTTTGTGGAAAAACTGAAGGGCTCAGGAGTTTGCTACTTTATATCTGACTAGGGGATCAAAGATAAATCATGACATCTAGATACGAAACCATCTAATTTTTGTTTACCTGTTTCTTGTATAGCAACATGCAATTCTGACTGATCCAAGGTTCCTAACTGATGGGTGTCTTTTCTCTGGAAAACTTCCTGCCATAAGAATTTCAAGAGAAAGAGAGAAATTAATAACATGAAATCATGCCAGTTTCAGTGCTGGTGAAGCCTTCCGTTAATGTCTTCCTTTTCTTCAGTGACCCAAGAGATCCAGCTTTAGCTAAAGAGAGGCTGAGAAATAGCAGAACTCTTGGAGAGGTTGCTTATGAAATGTAAGACAGAAATGTTTCATCGGATGGAAAATTTAAAGAAAAACTAAAATGCTTCTTCTGCTAAGGATCTCTGTGCTTTCTAAAACACCAGTTCTATGCAAAACGTGGGTAGGTTTGTTGAACTTTTTCTTCCACAATGGAGGGAAACTTTCAGACGTTCCTAAAACGGGGATAAAATTCACAGGGGAGTAGAAATTGGAATATAAGTGTGCTAAATCTCTACAACTGGCAATAATTAAAGAATGGTATTTTGGCCTATATTTTCCCCATTTTCCTTAAATTAAGCAGATGGGTGATCATTGGCTAAGTTAGGTACAACATAATGCACACCTGCATGTACAATTTGTACTGGTTACATATGGTGGCTTTTCTTGCCAGAGAATTTGAATTGCCTTAACTATAAGGGAAATTGCCAGTTTTTTGTCTTCATTTGTTATGAATTAACAATGTTGCTTGTATTTTGACATATGGTGGGTGAAACTGTTTAACAAAATGTTTCAGGAAAACCTAAGCCTGATCTTGGTGGCTACCAATGACTCCTTTTTTCTTCAGTTTCAAAAAAGAAACATTTAAAATGTTTTATCTTGGAAGCAGCTGTTCCTTTCTCAAACAGCTGTTATCACTTTTTTAAAAGTTTACTGAGACATTGATACCAGAAACCCAGCAGATGCATGTTAGATTGTTTTATTAGAAAAACAAGTCTTCTGTGAACTCCAAAAACAAAATAAAAAAAGATACATATCAGCAATAGTTGAATCCCAGATTCTGCACAGATTCCTGGAAATACTTTCCCACGATCACACACATTTATAGCCTAGAGACTCCAGTTAATCATAAAGCTCAATGGTGAGGTCAGAAAGTCTTGGAATGTTTATAAGAAGAATGGAATATATATTGCTCATGGTTTTTGTCACCCTCAATTAAATGCTATTATATCAGTCAAACTATGAGATTGCTACAGGAGCCCTGGTGGCACAGTGGTTAAAGTGTAGTATCGCATGTGAACTCTGCCCACAGCCTGGTGTTCCTGCTGGGTCTCAAGGTTGACTTAACCCTCTATCCTCCCATGGTCAGTAAAATGATGACCCAGATTGCTGGAGGCAATATGTAAATACATTATAAACTGCCCATAAAGTGATGTAAAGTGCAATGAGGTGGCATATAAGTCTAAATACTCTAGCTATTGAAGTTTAGCAGCCTTGGAATGACAGTAGTATCTGCCCCGGTATGAAGCTGTTTTTCTCCTTGCTATCTACATTGGAGCTGACAGGGTATAGAAGCAATTGTGCATAGTGATTCACTCTCAGCTCCATCACTGATACTGTCTAAAGCAAAAATGGGGAAACCGTAAGGGTTCCTTTCTCCACTCTTCTGTGATCTATTAGTGAGTAACTGTTCTCTCTCTCCCTCTCTGTCTCTCTTTCTCTCTCACACACACACACACAAACACACAGAGAGAGACACACACACCACATTGTTGTTTACCTGGTAAAGAAGCAGCTTCTTCCACAGAAATCTGAATTCTTGAATGCTCAAGGTTCCAGTACTGTTAAGCTGAATTATGCTGTTAAGACATACAGTATGACAGACAAGGTTGGGGCTAGGAACAGGTAGGAAAGCTGGAAGCCAAGTTAGTGTGGCAAAAAGGAGAATAGGAATTTATTTCAGTAATTTATTTCAGCCTTGCATCTAGCATACTCAAAATCAAAACTAGGTCTTGATTTTGAAGGTCTTTGAATTATGCCCTAGGGGATATTGTACCAATTCCTAAAATAATCTCTTCACCATTAATTTCCAAGATTGCAAAACCAGACGTCAGGCTGAGTAGACACAGGAGGAAAAATAGCCCCCTGTTAGCTCAGATGAATAATTTATAAGGCTGGACTGTTGATATAGAAGCATCTAAATCCTGCAGTCCTTCCTAAAGCTTAAGCCAAGTACTCTGCCCTGTTTTACATGCAAAGAGATTCATATCATTGGAAGATGCTTCTTCCTTCCTTTCTTTTTCACTGTCCTGATATTATTATGCAGCCCACAGTTCAGCCATGACTTGAACTGTTTGCAAGGATCTCAGTCTTCAGTGTAATACTTAAGGGAAGGAAATGTGAATATGAAACAGAAAGATAACTGAGAGTAACACAAAACAGTGGTGAGAGTCAGGGACAACGTGTGGGAAAATGTACACTCATAATAGGGGTACATGAAAGTATGTGTTCCTCTCTCCTTTTTTATCCTTTGAGTTCAGAAGAACTATAAACATATGAGTAGATATTAAGTAATTGTTACAGAAAAGGGAAAGAATTGCATTCTTCAATCAGTCAAGATAGCAAAATATGTGACACAACTAAGAACCAAACACAGGATACATCTAAGAGGGCCAAGATACCACGGCAGGCATCCAGGCTAAATCTCATCCCATAATTTTGATGATCTAGAAGGAAAAAAGAAAGGAATGAAAATGTATAATCATAACACAACCATATTCTCCATAGAAGAGTAGGGACCTGAGCCAATGTATCTTCAACGTGAACATAAAAAATGAATGAGCTGCTGCAAAATGCTAATCCAGGTTATTTAACCCTGATGTATAAATCACCACAATTTCCCAAGTTCACACAAAAAACTAAATGGCAAACTATCCTGTTCTTCACACTAGTACAGCAGTTACTTCTGAGAGGTTCCTCAAATAAAGAAAGGAATACAGAGACTCACTCACACACACACATATACAAACATATATTGTAAGGAAATTTTAATAATTTAAGAAAAACTAACAAAGTAAGAAAAAGAAGGCAAACAAAACAAAAAGAAAGAAATCAAAGCTTTAACTGCAAGAAAGGGGGAAACTAAGAGAAAAGTAGACGAGAAAGAAAAAAGACACAAAAAAGAAGCTTCTAATCTTTATATCATTTGTAAGTATATTTATAAATTTAGCTTTACATATACAAACATATATTTATAAGTAATTTTTAATAATTTAAGAAAAACTAACTAAAAAATAAGAAAAAGAAGGCAAACAAAACAAAAAGAAAACTTTATGCTTTCACATAACTCTCTTCTTTCTGTAATCTCTCCTGTCTTATCATCAAAACCACAGATCATAAGCTTATCTTTTTTCTGGTTCATGCAAAAAGTCCTTAAGGGGTTTCCAGTCAGCAAAAAATGTACTTATTGTCTTTCATCTAATCAAAGAAGTCAATTTAGCCATCTAAACTCCATTATCAGCAATCATTCCTCCACTGTGGGTCATACCAAATCTTTCCACCATAGAGGCAATAACTTTCTGAAGTTCCTGTTCCTGCAGCAACTATTTGTCAACAGAAGGCTACTTGTGACCCATAAAGCTATCTTAAATATAATTATCTACTAAGTGAACAAGACTTCATTGGTATGTCTAATTCTCTTTAATATGTTTAATTTATCCTAAGGGTTCCAGCTTGGAGACCTGTTCAATCAATTACCAAAACAATAATAATGATAATGGAATGCATCTCAGGGTTTTTTATTTTGGCATCTTGGTAAAATGTTGCTGCAGTTAATTTCTAGTTCCAAGGAAGTCTGCTTAGCATGATGTCTGAATCACCTTGGGAGAAGTCACCGGTCTCTTTTTTTTCTGCTTGATTTGTCCCTTGTCTATTTCATACCAGCTGAAATAGAACAGGAACGTGGATAAATCTTGACAGTTTTGCGTTCTTCCTCCTGCCCTCTTTCTCTCTGCCTTTCTCAGACAGAATAAATAGGCAAGTTAAAAGCTAGACGCAAGCAGTCCTAGTGATACTCGAATGACAAGAAATGAAACAGAAAGAGCATCTAATCTTGTTGCAAATCATGATTATAGATTGCCTGCAGACTTTTACCGAGTAGGCGCTAGGCTCATAACTCACTGATCCCTTCTCTACAGAAACAAATGATGTTTTAATCTCATTATTGCCCTGTTTATTAAATATGAATCATGAACTGTAAAGTTTGGAAGTGAAAGCTTTAAAATTGATTGCCTATGAAGAATAAAAGATGAGCTGCACAGCCTGGTTAGTTTCGTTATAGATTTCCCCATACCTGATGGGTTACTTTGGAAAGATGTTCAAGAGCGATGAAATAGCTGTCTACTCTCACTCTTGGGGAAGCTAAAAAGACTGGCATGTCCTAAGGAGATGAAGGTTTCTTCATCCCTACTTTTGCTCTGAACTGATGCTACAAAAGCTTTTATCTCATTAACTTTCTCAACTGTTTCCGTTCTTATCCAGTCAAGATTTTTCCATCCTATTTATCTATTATATTCACCCGATGCTGTGTTTTTGTAAACTTCATGTTTCTGGCAGTAAAAAAAATAAAACAGGAGAGAGAGACAAAATAAAGATTTTAACCATTTTGCAGCCTACTGCTACTGCTAGCTAGATTGCCTCAAAGTTTTCCAAATGCAATTAGAACTTAAAAAATCAGCTGGTTAATAGAAAACTAGCAATTGATTTAGTTCCTGGAGAAAAGATGATCCTTTGGAATCTTTAAAGAGTTTTGGATTAGATATAGAGAAATTCTAAAATATTTTTAGATCAATGTTTGTTTGTTTTTCCTTAGGACTCCCAACAGTTCTGTTATGTACTAACCTTCTATTACTGCAATGTCATTGCTTATTAAAGTTCAACAAAATGATGTCAAAAGAGAGTCTATTTAATTGTATTTGATCAGTGCATAAACAGGCTCAATTTATCAGAGGTTTTTAAAGATTTGTGTCATGAAGGAATCAAATAAGATGACTTTTCATTGGTATGCTGAAGAGAACTTTTCTTTAGAATTATACACCACGTTTTCTTTTATTTAATCAAATATACTGTGGAATGTTGGATAAGTTTTTATTACAGTTTATAGAAGCAGGTCTGACTTGAGGGTGAATTATATTTTATTTAATTAACTAGCATATGAAATGCTATTTTATATAAATTACTAGGATATGAGATGCACAAACATTTGCAATATAATGAAGAGAAGCAATCATATTAAAAACTCCAGCAGAAATCCAAATGTCTTTGCATTTTTGTACCCTTGCCAACTTTCAAATGTATGGACTTCAACTCTTAGAATTCTCAAAAATAGCCATGCTTAGGTAGGGAATTCTGACCACACATCAAGAAGTTATGAAAGTTGGGAAAACTAATATAAGGATTTTTGCGGTCATCAATTTAAAAAGAACCAGCATCAGGCTTGTAATAAGGTAAGGAAAGAGAAAAGGCAGACAGATAATAACTAAGGTCTTAAACCAGGCCTTGAAATCCCCAGTCTACCTTCAGTCCCACCAGAAATAATGTATTCACTGGCTTGTCTTTGTCATTCTGCCCAAATTAACTCACAGATTTGTTGCTGGGGGGCGGAATAGAAGGGGATATTTGGCATGCTGCCCTCTCCTCCTTGAGGAGGACTGTGGTATACACTTAAATAAATGAATTACCATGCACACAGAATGCATTTGACCCCATTGGCTTCCAACAAACAAAGTTGATGGGTGAAGTCAGATTGACTTAACAATTCTGTGATTTGCTTAACTACCATGGCAAAAAAAAAAAAAAAGGTTGCAAAACTGGCACACTTAAGACCACACTGCTTACTAATGAAAGTTCTCGTTCCAATTGTGGTCATAAGTCAAGGACTACCTATATGAAGATCTGTAATTTATGTGATAAGATAGAAGTAGTGTTTCCTGACACTATGAATGCATTTGCACTTACATACAGGACCTATCATTAATTTACAGCCCTTCTCTCATGAAGGAAACATAATCACTAAACTTATACCACATGAATATGAGTTCACTTGCATTAAAAATGACAGTCTTATTAAGAGCATGTAAATGTTGCAGTTTAGACATCTGTAACATGAGACCCCATGCTATAAAGGATAAAAGGGGAAATTAAATTCCATTCTCTTTTAAAAGCCTGTGAGACTAACCAATATATTTATTGATTTAAAATATTTCACCTGCTTTCCTACTTAAAAAGCACTTAAAGCAGTTAAAATGCTTAAAATATGGATGAATGGAAAAGTGCACGGCTTGCATCACTCATAGATTTCATGTAGGTATGTGTGAAAATGTGCATAAAATACATACTGAGTTTTAGAATCCCATACCAGACATACTTGTCCATGCCATACTGTTTAGGATCCTTTGCAGCTGCATTGCGTTTATTTCAGGATACTAAAACAGGGGAGGCAAAAATTATAGAAAATCCAGTGATTAACATCTTTACATCTAAAATTACTAATGGGGAAGGGAAGATAGGCAGCATTCCTGTTAATCTTTTTTTAAAAAACCGGAGTTTTCAAAAAATCCATTTTGAATTAGGTCAACGCAATAAAAGATAAAGATTTATGATTCTCAATTTAATTAAATTTAATTTTGTCCTGTCTTTCCTCCATCTATTAGACAATAATATATTAAAAATATTACTCTGTTTAAGCACATACAACCTGACTTATATTAGACATACTATGTCTGGTCTGCAGAAATCCCAGTGGATCCTGATGAAAGCCAAACCTTCAGATTTTCTGTACTGTTACTATCCTCTATTGGTGGTATAGATTTTTAGTCCATTTATACCAAACAAGACCATTGATCTATCTGTTGCTGTACATTCAGCAAGAACTAGCTATCCCTTTATAGATTTTAGATCCACCACACAATACCCAACGTGGAGTTTGGATCTGACATCTTCAACATCCCAATGTGTGCTGCCAGATGGAGTGATCCATTTATGACATTCTGGGTCCAAGGATTACATCATGCAATCAAGAGATACTGATATTTGACACTGGGGAAGAATGTTTTTTTTCTTATTGGACATTGATGATTGACTTTTCAAGAATTTGATTATCAGCAAGGAGGTGGTTTACACTTCAGGCTAAGCCATGGTTTACTAATCATGCTTAAACTCACTGAAATTGCCTGGTTTCAGGCAACACGTGAAGCACAAATCCATGGTTTTTAAAATTTAAGGGCTGAGTTCACATAGCAGAGAAAACTCACACAAACCATTTTATGGTTTAGTTTGCTATGTGAACCCAATTAGAGTTACACACCAACAGACAAATGCCAAGTAGAAAACCATAATTTTTCTAAGAAACTGTTTTTGGTCAGACATGTTCAGAAAAAGTCCTCAGATGTACCAGAAAGAGATACTCACTTGATCAAAGTACTTAGAGAAGAATTCTTCACAGTCTTCATGTTTATCAACTATTTCCTATAAAGAATAAAACAAAAATTAAAAAGATGGAAGGGGGAAATCTATACAATTTTTCAAGATAGACCAATATGAGATTTGTAGAATATAAAATATGCATTGTATTTAATAAGCTGAGCCAGAAGCATTGTGGAGATGTACTTCTAAGAAATCCAAGTGCAGAAAAGTTGCTCCTATCCAGCAAAGACAAGACATGTGCCTATGACATTGATATTGCATGCGAAAATATTGTTGGGTGAACAATCATCATGTCAAGAATATCCAAATTAGTCTGTACCTCAGTGTTTCTCAATTTAGCAATTTTAAGGTGTGTGGACTTCAACTTCCAAAATTCTCTACTCAAAATAGAACCCATTGTAGTACCTAACAAGTTAAACAATTGGAGAGCAGATATCTATGTGAACAATTCAGGCAGAATGGGTACAAGCATTTGTTACAAGATGACTGTGCAACATGGTGGAGAGAGAAAGGAAAAAACAAGGTAAAAGTCCAACAACATGGCACACCGTGCCATACATCAAAAATAATTTGGAAGCAGTAGAACACACCTTTCAAGATCTACAAGTGGGCATCACATTCTGCCCAGGGGCTACCATATGAGGACAAATTATGCATTGTAATGCTTGGAGGTAGAAGATACTTCCAGTGTAATCTGAGTCCCCTGCATGGATTGCCCCTGTGACTGTGTAGGACAGGTGGGGAGGAAGCTAACCACCAGATTACAAGAAGACAAGAGAGTGGTCAGATGAGGAGACCAGAACTCATTGGTAGCCTCACGTTGCAATGAACAAGGACATACATTCAATTTTGCAGTTATAAAGTTATGAAGCTTGGGAAACAGGCTCCTCAACAGTCAACAGGAGTGCTGATTTATCACCAGCTTATCAAATACTTAGGAGGCAAGGCTTGGCAGCACAAGGGAACAACAGTGTCAGCTGGTGCTCCAATCAAAATCCAAGAAAGAAATACTTAGACTCCATTAGTTAGAGAAAAGATATCTTTTACTGGAAATCAAGTGGTAGCAACAAAAGAATTCTGAATCTGAGAAAATCTTGAAGGCTGACAAACAGTCAGTGACTGAATAGCTGGCTATCAACACCCCAATCAACAACTAAAAAGCCACGTACAACCAGGCACCATATAAATACCACACGCAGAATAGCTCAAAGTACACACTCTGTGGAGAGAGAGAGAGAGAGAGAGAAGTTCCCCGAGGATGAGATCCAACAAGCTCAGAAGACTGAACCTCTGGTCCCAGTGACTGACCCAGATTGAATCCAGTAATATTATCTTGGGACCTACATATTCACCTTCATTCAAGAATAGACTTTCCCTGCAAGTTATTGTCAGCAACATGTATCTCACCATATTTATTTATTAGATGTTTAGCCAATCTTTCCTCAGGAGTTCAAGGCAGTATATATAGTACTCCCTCTTCCATTTTCCCCTACAACTACAATGTGTGAATCTGGGCTAGTTGACCAGTCAGTTTCCATGGCTAAAGATGGACTTGAGTCTTCATGATCCTAATCCAAAATCTTAATCACTATATGACACTGACTCCCCAGTTCTAATTATGTATGTATACAATGTAAAGCCTCAGAATCTGGAAGAATCAAAAAATATCCTGCCCTAGATACATTATTGATTCTCCATAAAGATAAGATATCCATCTATTCTAAGCAGTGGTGGGATTCAAATAATTTAGCAACCAGTTCTCTCTTGATTTCTTCCAACAACCAGTTCACCAAACTGCTCAGGAAGTTAACAACCAGTTCTCCTGAAGTGGTGCGAACTGGCTGAATCCTACCAATACATCTAAGTTTTCAACACATTTGTGCCTCCCAACTAAACTGCTAAACTGTGTGATGCACAGAGGTCATCAAAAATATTAGCAAGCCCTGAAATGACTTTATTTGCTATATTCTGCAATTCACGGATAGCAATTGCCTCACTGATCTATACAATATCTTCAGCCTCTTGAAAATCCCCTTTCCTGAACTTTGGCAACAAATGCAGATGATTTTATTTTTTAGTTGAGGCTCTTAGCTTCACCCTTGGTATAAAAGCATATGACCCTTGGATCCCAACAATGTATATGGAGATTTTAATGCTGAAACAAATGAATAGGGGTAGAGACATTGCTTAAACCTCAAGGTCAACACCTCTAGGAGGTTTAAACAGCCACACTGCCTCTTCAGATTTGGACAGAAAGCATGCTAGCAACTCTCCACTGTTCTTTTAAAACTGAGATTAAAAGATGCTATTCTCAACAGCAATCTATTTATCTATTTTACTTTAGCCACAGCTTAGTAGGATGCAGTACGTGTGTTTTGGGTCCCTGTGGCATTTAGCTAGTGAGTTCTCAAGATTTTCTTTCTTGATCAGCTATTATGGTTTAAGTCAAAATAAATATTCACTGCACATGAGTGATGAAGGAGAGATCTTCTGTTGCCATTTCCACATTATGAAGTACTATGAGTTATATTTCCTTTGCTTTCTGCTACCCTTTAAAAGCACACCGCAAGGACAACTCAATCACTCCTACTTTTTCCCTAATTTTTATTCTGACATTCAGGTGTCACAACTGACAATCAGAATCCATTTGTAAATTTAGTTCACTGATGGCCTCATCCCCATTCAGGTTATGCCTCTGAGAGCAGTTAAGCAGAAAAAAACAAGAGACAGAAACAAAGCAGTAGCTATACAGCATGATTTCTAATCAAATCTCACCTTTGAAAGGACACAGCTCGAGTCTCCACCCAATTCACTTTAAAAAAAAGAAAGAAAGAAAACCACCATGAATGTTAGAATGATGAAGTGAGTATCATGATTTATCTAGACTGAGATCTGTTATTTTATCTTGCTTCGAAGTATATCTTAGATTTTTAAATTTTAATAAAAAATAGTATTTTAAAAAACTGTTTAATAAAACCCACAAATCTGGAAGACATGATATTCTAATTTTTGGCTTCTCTGTGATTTGACCTTACTTGAAGACAATACAACTAAGAGCACCAATCCGTTTCTGAGTAGAAATGGAAGATCTCCCAAGAAATTACTATCAGAGAGAAACTTTCATATATCCTGTACTTTTTATAGTAGAATTCACTACAAGAAGTCCTTTTATAAAGTACATGTAGACAACACTTGCACATTGACAAATACCATTTATTTCCTTTTTCTCTTTCCATGCAGAAAACCTATATAACAAACATTTTAGTAGAAAGAGATTTTAGTTTTGGCCCTCTACTTCACCAAGAGAAGGTCTTCACCAAGATTCTTAAGAAGAGTCACTGCTTCTTCAGCAATCTTGATGTAGACAGTACTGGACACAAGAGCATACAAGGAAATTAGATTGTCTACTGCCTTTTCTTGGACAATTGTAGCAATGACATAAGTAAGAGTTGGGGGGTGCAATACAGGAGGAAAATAAAGAGAGGCATCAGCAGTAAGCCTGATTGTAGTAGATCAGCAAATCTTTCTGACACCCCCCTCCTAGTAAAGATAAGAACACTTTGGTTAACCACAATCAATTGTGTCTCGAAGGATTGTGAGTTCCATTGTTATTTTAAACCAATTTCTCATCTCAGAATTCTTTTACTTTTTTGGTATCCACATCCAGATGGCAAATCTCTGGCTTCTATAAAATACAGAATATTTCATACAGGCCTGAAATCTGCACCCAAAGATCTACTAGTTACCTAATTACCAACCTTAGCGTGTCTGGCACTTCACAGCATGCTAGGGTGTTTGAAGAAACAAAACTATGAATGTGGTGAAAAAGGAGATGAAAGGAAGCAGAACTGAAGAGGGAGGCACAGAGGTTTTGCTGGAAACACACAGGAGGAATTAAAAACAAGAAGTCTGGGTGTTAGGATGATCTTTGCAAACTAAGAAAGAAATTCTTACCACAAGCTATGCTTTCTGGAGAAGATTCGCAAGATGAACTCTGACTCTTGATGAGGTTCCAAGGTAGAAGGAACCACCACATAAGTCCCAGGAGGGAGGCGGAAATCCTGAGTCACTTCCCGATCATTCACAAAGAGCGACTGACCCAAAGGTGCATTCCAGATGAAGAAAGAAGGAGGCAGCTTTTTATTATTATTGCAGGACTAAAAAATAAAACAAGAAAATAAATCAAGGGCATTTCTCATGATGACTGAGGTTTTTTTTTTTTAAGTAATAGAAGGGAGATGAATGTTTACATTTTTATACTGCTCACAATGTTGGCTTAGGCTCTGGGAACAAATATTCATGCCATCCGTACCTGTATTAAAAACAGATGCTGGAGATCATTTCTAGATATTTCTAGATAAAATACAACACTAAAAACAGTATTGGAATGTTTAAAAACATTAAGCACTGGGGTGGCAGATTTTCACTGGGAATGGTCAAGGTTTCCTCCTTCTTCTGACATTTTTTACTCCCTATGACCAGAGGTGGTATTCAGCAAGTTCTAACCAATTCTGGAGAACCAGTAGTGGAAATTTCGAGTAGTTTGGAGAAACGACAAATGCCACCTCTCACCAAGCCACACCCACAGAACCAGTAGTAAAAAAAATTGAATCCCACACCTGCCTATGACTAGAATATTTGTCAATCCAGTCTCCACACCAATAATATTCTAAACTGCATATGGCATGTTTAATAGAAATTAAACCTTTACGGCTGAAACCAACAAATATCTGAGCCTTTTTGCTCATCTCCCCATGTTATTTTTTTCCTCAGTTTCTCTCTCTTCCCTCCAGTGGTGGGATTCAAAAAAAATTACTACCATTCTGTGGGCATGGTTTGGTAACACCTCACTAACCTGTTTTCCAGCTCCGTTCTCCTGTGCAGGGCAACAAAAGAAGACCCAGCCGATCAGGAGGCAGAGAATAGATGGGGGCGGGGCCAATCAGAGGTGGCATTTGCCGGTTCTCTGAACCACTCAAAATTTCCACCTCCGGTTTTCCAGAACCTGTCAAAACTGGCTGAATATCATCTCTGCTTCCCTCTTGCCCTATGCTTTCTTTGAGTACAATTTTAAGTCTTCTGAATAATCAGCTCAGAACAGTTTCCAAAAGACCCTCCAAGACCTTGTAGGGGCAGGACTGGGAGAAGGTTGAATCTATGTGAACTGGCTGGACAAGCAGATAAATACAAGAGTAGGCGATCCATCAGATCAGGTCTGGAGCTTTGTAGGTCTTTAAAGGAGACTCCTGGCATACTGAATTGCATCTAGAAGTCTAATGGCAGCCAATGCAGTTCACAAAGTATGAATAAGTTATTCACAGAGTAAGTACACATAACTATATCAGGATATATGCTGAAGCTGCTGCATTTTGTATCATGTCTAATTTACATATTCTGCTTGATCACACATCATGCATCATCCCTGACTGCAATTGGAGCATCAGAAAGAAACCTGTCAATGATTCACTACTATGACTATTATAGTCAGGAGCATGCAAGATAACAGTTGGTGTAGAGCTTAAGGCATAAAACTAGAAACAGAGACTGTGAGTTCTAGCCCCACCTTGGGCACATAGCCAGCAGGTTGGCCTTGAGCCAGTTACTGTCTCTCAGCCCTAGGAAGAAGGCAAACCTGGTTTTGAAAAAAAAAACATGCCAACCAAACCTTCAAGGACTTGTCCAGTCACTCTCTGAGAATCAGACACAAGTGAACAGAAGAACTGAAAACATGCAATAATAGGGCAATCCAATTGTTTTCAAATTCTATTTAGAATTTAGTTCCATTTTTATGTGAAACCCAAGAATACCAAGTCTATATTCTTCACAATGTTCCTGTTCTTGTTTGTTCCGTAAAAACTCCTGAAAGCTTAACCAGACTTACTGTCTGTGTAAGCATGCTTAGAATTATAACTGTAGATATATACTTTGAGCACTTCATATGACCATGAAGAAAAACTTGCCCTTTTATTGGGCATTTCTATCACCAACAACTAAATCTAATACTCATACATGAAGACTATCAATAATTACACTGCGAAGAAAAATGGAGCCTCCAGGAGCCAGGCATACCTCACAATGACTCTGACATTTTACTCTCCAATGGACTTTGTTACCACAAGAGCATTTGCAGAGCAACTTTCGCCCCCTCTCTCACTCTCCTTGTATTTCTCTCTTGCTAATGGAGCCATTTATCATCTGCTAAGAGGGTGGGGTTGCCCCTTAGAATGCATCATATATTAAATGCAAAGCATTTATGCCTTGGTCAATGCTGTGATTCATTGTATTTCCAATTTTAAAACTGCTCTTGGTTTTGTACTTCACTATATTAATCTTGATATTCAATACATGTCTGAAATTACCTCTTAGCAGTCTCCAGTTCCAAGCTTCAATGAGCTTAAATGGCAAAGTGCTGTCTCCCAATTGGTCCAAAGCACCATATGAAAGACAAATAGATTTGGTTTCCCTGCTCTAGCCGGATAATATAGCTAGCCATCCCCTATAACCTTAAGAGCTCCCTATGGGAAGCAATGACAGCCTGACAGGCTTCACAGCAAAGCAACACAGAGGTGTTTAGCTTTTAAAGCACAAGAGCCTGGTGGGTTCACTCAGGAACAGAATATTCTCATTAAATCTGAAGTAAAATTTCAGAACATTTGGAGGGTTGTCAGAATTTGAATTTATGTACTACTCTGAAACCTTAATAAAACTTGAGTGCTTTTGACAAGTTGCACAATCTCTTTGGGATTTGAGTTTTGTCGTTCATTAAATGCAAGCTCGTTTAAGGGATACTGTATGCAGTAAACTGGATTTAATTTTAGAAGACTATCCAACTTGCTGCAAGTTGTTTTCTATCTTTCCATTTCCCTATTGTTATGGCCTTCAAGAAGCCGAAAAACTGGGCACAATCTATGCCAAATATGATAGTTTGAGCCTTGTCATTAATGCCCTGAGTAAGGACTCTGATTGCCTTGCTCTATGATCCATTTCTTCATTTTTATTGTTACTTGTAGTATTCCTGAGAGTCTCCTCTATCACAAAACTTCAAAAGTGTCATTGCTCCTTCCATTTGCATCTTCAAAATCCAATTTTCCTTAATTCCACAGTGTACCACAGGGAAAACTATTGTCTGGACAATTTGGTTCTTTATAGCTAGCGACTTGTCACTGTCTCTTTTCCATGCCCTTCATTGCTGTCCTAATAAGTGCTGATTTTCATCATATTTCATGATTACTGATTCCCTTACTTTGATAGTCACTCCTACATCGCCTCATATACATGATATGAAATCATGTATGTATGATTCTATAAATATATATAAATCAAATAAATAAATAAAAGGCAAAAAATGTAGAGGGAATAAATAATGACTTTGAAGGATAGTAGAAAGAGCCACAACCAAAACAACAATCAGATAAGAGGAGCGTGAGCCTGGACCAAAAAATTAGTTTGAGTAAACATCTCAAATAGACCCTCCATACAAACAAACCAAGATAAAGTGATGGAGAGGGGAGTACATTCAGAGTTGCAAGATGTTGTTATTACTTTAGCTCTTACCAAAAAAAGTAGCCCTATGGTAACAGTTTTTAGTCTGATTTATCTTGTTAGGCTGACATCAATCTTAATTCTTATTCCAAAAGAACATCTCATTAGAGGAGTCCATATGACATTAATTATAGTTTTTTCATTGCCAGGTAGAAATATAATACACCCAGGATTTTTAGTTACCTACTAGTTGATTCATAACCCATTGGGTCACCATTTCAGAGATATTTCCTTGCCAAAATAGACAAACAGTCAGTCACCTCAGTCAGGCAATAGCAGTGGGAGAGGGAGTGATATTTGACTTCCTGCTGACTTCCTCACTGATATTCCTTCCTGCCAGGAAGCTGGCAGAGAGTCTTGGGAATTATTATATGGCCACAGCTGACCAAGACAATGCAGAGTTGCTACAGCATGGTGGTACTGAAACAACGCTGCCAAATTTCAGTCCCATAGGTTCCATATTTGGGGTGCATTCTTTAAGCTAGCCCATCTGAAATATGTTGATTCAATGATTCAATGGCAATATGTCACCAAAAATTCATTTCCTGCATTCATACTTGAACTTCTTTCCTGAAAACCTAGTGACAGACATAGCGAGAGTTTTCAGCAGCATATTGCCAGAAAGGAAAAACAATATCAGGGCAACTGGAAGTCAGTGCTGGATAACTGTTGTTGCATATCTCAGCAAGATGCATCAGACACTGAGTGTAAACAAAAATCAGCAGCAAAACACTTTTAGCCCTCTTGACCTCATGCAGTACGTCAGAAACATATTGAATACATTATAGTCATTAAAAGTCAATTTCATATTTCTCAAAATTCCTGTGTGGTTCAGTCATTCTGAAATTACATTTATATTCAGTTTGAAGGGGTCTATCATAATTACCAACCAAGTTTTGCAGAAAGCAAAACTTTTGAAAAAATTCTTGTCCAGTGTATTGATTTAAAGCAAAACTGTTCAGAGCATGCTATTCATTCATGGAATGAATACAAGTAGTCCTCAATTTATGACCAGTGACTTCAATGTTATGACAGACACACATACACCAAAGGCTACTTATGATCCGATTTTTAAATTAGAGCCACTGTAGTGCCACTGCAGTCATTTGCCCATATGACCAACTGCAGGGATGCTGTAGTGCCCCCTCCTAGCTATTTCCCTCCCTTCCTTCCCCATTGGGTCTCCACTGGCCTTGAGCCAGCTCCCTCCGCTCCAAGGTCCCTATAAGGCTTCGGCTGCTAAACAGAGATGCTGTGCTCACACTCTCACATATTCTTGTGAGACGACGATATTTTTCCAAACCATTTTCAAAGCACATGTAGCCACATGAAAATGGACCTGAACTGTAAATGAAAATGTGTACACATTTACATTAATGCATTAATTTGTAAAACAAACGAGTTTGGGGGGAAAATAAGGCATTATAAATTTGGCGATAATCTGAATGTAGTCAGATCAGGTTTTGATAGTACCTGAAAATGATACTAGGGAAAAGTGGAGCTAAAAAGGGTGTGTGTGTGTGGGGGGGAGAATAAAGAAACATTGCAATTCCTGAATAAAAAAGGAAAACATAAAAGACAATTAGTGTATTAGATTTCTGCTGTCCCAGAAGTCACCAAATTACAGGGACTTCACTAAGAATCCCGAGGGATAGAAGTCAAATGTTAGAGAAAGTTCATATTTGGAAAAGCTGTTCTACTGAACAATGGCATCTAATCTCCTGAAATGCAGCTCTTTCTCATCCCAAAATGCATTTATTAAATTTAAAAAACTCAACATATTTGAGATGAAGTAGCTCAGAACTATTATTTAAGACTAGCTATATGCAGTGGAGAAAAAATGTTTATATCGATTTAGTGGCATCTACAAGTAATTTCCACAAATCAGCCAAAAAGATAGTTGAACAACTCCCCAGAATCTATAATTATTAGAGCCAGAAAAGAAAGAGAGAAAAAGGGGGAAAAATATAATAAAACCATTTCTCACTCAACCTTGTCTCCTGCTTCTGGGCATATCCCAGGGACATTGCCATTAATCCTTAATTAAGCTATAAAAGTGCATTATCTTGAAATGTATTCAATCACTTTGGCATTAACAGTCTTTTTTTTTCTAATTTCCTTAGAAGAACAAGGAATACTGAATACTATATACTTGAATGCCATATCTAAACACTCATATTGGACAGTGTTCAGATCTGGAAAAGCAAAAAAAATAAAGATTGTGAACAATTTCAATAATAATTTCTAACAAAAATTATTAAGATTTTAGTCTGAATATTTCACCCCTTGAAAGCAACATATTCCAACTTTTTCACATAAAGACCCATGTATTTTATAATGTATGATAGTTAAAATCATTGCAATCACTAAGACATGCTCTTCATTACTAATTTAAGGCTATTGCACTTAAGACTGTCTACCTTCAACATCATGTCTCCAACATTGCAACTCTAAATAAATGAAAATCATATTCACAGCAGAAATTAATACAGCAGAAAGTCAGTGTTGCTGCACTGATTGAGGTTAGTTGCACATTTTCTGCTTAACCTTAATTCGGTAAAAAAAGCAAGAGAAAGTAATGTATAAAAACTATGGTACCAAACTGTGCCCCAAACACACACACACACACATACACACACACACACACACACACACATGCTCAAAAAATGGAAAAGTCCTACATACCTCCTGGTCCACCTAGAAGGAAGAGAAAGGACATGTGTCAACAAGTAAACACCAAGACTTTTAAAAGTGAGAATTGTTAAGTGATACACTTAATCAGAACAAGAAAGCACTAAACAAACCTTCTACCATTGTTGATTAATCTTTTGCAGGGAGGGTTGTTTAGGCCTACATTGTCTTTAAAACCCTTTCCATCTTTTTTAAAATGTACAAGAAATTATGCTAAATATAGTAGAAAATATTGGTGTTTACTAGGGAATTATCAAATCAGGAAAGGTTTTGATTGCTATGCAAAACTTGGGTGTAGGATCTTATTTATATTTTCTTTACATGATATTCTTGTAATTCCGACCCTTCTTCTTTTTTCTGCCTGTAGTTTATAAACTCTTTAACTTAATTTAATAACAGTCTTCATAAAGCTAACAAATTCTAACTACAACAAGAAAAGTTAAATATAAACTAGAAAAAAAGAATAAAAGGTTCAAACAAAGAAAAAAATGACTAAATATTCAGCTCTTTTTGATGGAACCAGGACATCTCTGTTGGTTAACATCATTGTCCTGACACCATACTGGAAAAGAAGCTGATATTTATAGTATTTGCTTAGCAAAGCCAAAGAATTTCCTTCTCTTCATCTTGAGCAATTCAAACCCCCATTTAAGCACAATTCTCTTTACCTTATAGAGTGATAAGCCTATGTGCAGATGAGGGACCCGATTCCGATGTTTGCCACTATGTTTTTGGATCAAAGACACCAATACGCTACAGGAGTATAAAGATCTTTTGCTTCCATTGCCTTGCAAAACTTTCAACAAGTATTGGGGATTCATCCAAAAAGAGCCTGAGGGTGGAAAGGGCAAAAATACAGGCCTCAGTCCCCAGAACGTCATTCTGTGCCTGGTTGTGAAGTTTACATGGAGAGACTGCTAACCACAACAAGAAAAAAATCCACAACAATGGAACAGAGCTAATATTAAGAAAAATGTCACATAGACTATAAACTGTTTTATTGATCTAGATGGTCTGATTTGAAATAAGCAAGCAAGAAAAAACATTTTCCAAAGTAAGACTGTATACATTAAAAGAACTAAACGTCTTCCTTAGCAGTTATATAGTTCCATAATAAAGAATGTTATCCATCTGGTTCTCCCAAAATAATTCTGGACTGCAACTCCCATTTGCCTTAACAAACATGGCCAAATCATGAATAAATGAAGCCAAAATACTTTGGAAGGATTAAAACACTTTGAGGAAGACTGTGGTCATACTTTCCAATTGTTCTAAATCCTTTTTGAAGCTGTATCTTTGATCATCTTCACCTCTACAAACATTGGAACACACAACAAACAGTGAATACTATGAAATCTTTAGCTTACTAATAGGAAAGTGCAAAAACTATTACCCAGTCAAAGCCCTCCGCCATATACTAAAGGTCCTACAGCAATATGTCAAACACATACCTGATATAAAACAAAAGGAATTAAATAATTGCTACCTTTCTTATAAATCTTTTTTTTTTTAATATATAACACTTTTGATTTTCTGGACTGGCTCCAAGGATTGGGAATGAGGGAGGGGACATTTTATGGTGCTTTTCTTTGTTCCTTCAGGGCTGGTTTTAGTAAGTGTTAGATGGAAGAGATACTCCCTGTTCTCAACTCCTCCTTTGTGGGGTGCTACAAGGTTAATTTTATCTGACTCTTATTCAACATATACTGTATGTGAAACTACTGGATGAGCATATTCACCAATCTGGGGTTTGGTATCATCCATAAGCTGATGATACCCAATTAGATCTTTCATCCCCAGTCCAGCCAAGTAAGATTGTCCTGACCAAGTGCCTCAAGGCTGAGTGGATCTAGAGTTGGTGAAAGTCTTTGATTAAGTTCTACCAAGACTGGGTAAATATAGTTATTGGGACCACTGAGTTTAGGGAGATATTGAATTTTTAGCCTTGGAAAAGATTGCACGTCCCCATTCAAAAGTAGTGCCCAATCTGGAACCACAGCTCCTGCTTTATGGACATGTGGCAGCTGTGTTGTGGAAGTTGTATCCTTTCCTCAGATGGGGAAGGTATTCAGAGGAACATTCATGCCCTAAACACTTTACAGCTTGAATATTACATTGTGCTCTACAGGAAACTTCCCCTTAATACCACTCAGAAATTTCAACTTGTCCCAGAATGCAATGGCATGGCAGCGATGGTATGCATATGTTCTCTGCAAATATGTTTTCTCTGCAAAGCTGCATTGAGTGTGATTTAAGGTAGTGGTTATGAAGTATAAAGCCCTATACATCATACACCTTGGTTATTTGAGGTAGCATCTGCCCAGATAATTTAAGATTTAAGTTTGGCGCATTTGGGGTTCCTTCAATTAAACCATGTCATCTATCAGTACCCAAGAAGTGCTCCTTCTCTGTGGCTCTCTGCAATAAGGGTCAGATGGCTGTGGTTGTTCTCCCAGACTGTGGGGTTTGATGGCTAGAGCCCCCTCTGCTAGATTATTTATTTCTTCTTATTATATTTTTTTATATTGTCTGGTTTTTGTAGTTTGTCCAAAGTCGTTGGAGTCAAATGGCATCAAACTGAATGATAACAACATCATCAAGATAAAGCTGAATTGGGTTTGGAGACACTGGTTTTGGAACAAATGTATATAAAGTACCTTCTTTGCCATCCCATGCCAAAAAGCCAATACATATCCTGGCACTTTGTGTTTTTTCCCTTGTTTATGAAGAAGAGGAAATAAGGAAAACTCTTTGTCAGTTTCACCCAGTTCTTTTGTCTGGGTTACCGTGGAGGGTAAGTATGTATAGTTGGAACAATCTGCAGAATCCAAAACAGAGCAGAGTGATTTGGGGCTACCTTGAGATGGCTGAGCAACTGCAGTAAAAGAGAACCTGTGGAATTTTCAAGCCACCTTCCCCTTTAAGAGCCTCTAAACAAATTATGGATATTCTTCATTTAACAGCCACTCCTTTGAATTTACAGTTGTAGGCACTGAATGAGGAGGACCTACACCCCAACCTCAAAGTTGCAGTTGTTGCATTGCTCCCTGAGGTCATGTGTTCACCACATGTGAACTTCTCTGCCTGCTTCCCACAAGCAAAGTAAATAAGGAAGGGGCAGGAAGTCAAAAGTTGTGGCTACTTGCTTAGTGAGGTCCTGCGATTCTCCTTTAAGAGTCACAACAGGATTCTTGTTGCTAAGCAAATGCAGTCACATAACATCATACTTTATGACTGCATTGCTTAGCAATGGGCATTCTAGTCCCTATTACCATTGTTAAGCATGGACCACCTGCAATACATCTGCTGAAACCTGAAGGCAATTTATATTCTTATCAGTTCCTGCTTGTAGGAAAACTGCTCACCAACTCTGCAAAGGGGGGGGGGTGTCACTCTTTTTTTGCAATTTCATATATAAGCTGATGTGCGTGCTGAAGCACATCATTATTTAACAGAAATAGTTTAAGAAGAATTCTTCAGCTAGAGTTAACTGAGCATTTTGATTTCATATCATTCAATATTTATATGTTCTATAAGTTGCTCTATAGACATTATTATAAGAGAACAGATGCATATCTCCTTAAACCAAGGCATTATTTTTCAAACCTCATCTCCCCGGGAAGTCTCACCTCTGAAGTTCTTCAATCTGCCACCTGCTGTGCTTCCTTTGATCCATTTGCCAAACTGCATGGAGCACATCCACTTCTTCCCATCTTCCTGACTCATGAGATCAGGAGTCAATTTACAGATCATCAGATCCACAAAATGAATTTTCAAGTCTTCCAGTGACATCCTGTGATTAAACAAAAACAAAAAAAACCACCTTGTTTTATGACCAAATAGATAAACCAGGAACAGGGCTTTGATTATGTGGCGCGGCCAACAATCTACTTTGTTAAAAAAAAATCACCGATCGCTTTGTCTAATTAGCACTGATAAAGAGGATAGGCAAAGAAGAAGGTAAAAGAAAATGCAGCTTTGTGTAAAATGCCTGACATATCATTAGTGCTAAAACATGAATATGAGTGCAAAAGTGAAAAGGCAAGAGCAAAGAAAAAATTACCTGGGCAAATGTTATTTGTCAAAAAGCATAACATTAAAATCTGTGTTGTTATTGCCACCTAGTGGTAAAATGTTATAATATGAAAACGTGGAATAAATAACTTCTGGCTCTGTAGTTATGGAGTATGTGTGTGTACATTTGAGCATATGTGTGAAATCATTGTGCATATAAATGCTTGTGTGAAATGTATGCTCGTGATTATGTATGTGATGACAAGTAAAATGTATGTGGAAACGTGACAAGCTTTGGGTTCTCCTAAATGGCCCTTTTTAAACCAAACATAAACTACTTGCAAGAATTTCATTGGTGTAGGTTGGAATAAAAAGTGCCTGATTTTATAATATATTTTAGATTCAAATCTCATCCCATTTCATCCAAACTCCATATAGGAAATGCAGCAATAACTATGACTGATTCACGACTTAGTCCACTACTTTCTGAGACTACACCAACTCTTACAGTTAGGAAGTGCTTCTAATATTTAATGAGGAATCTGTTTCTCAGAGGTTTCCGACCATTAATTGTAAGACTGCATTCTGGAGCAATTGAAAATGAGTTAGCTTCATCTTTTGCATAATACTCGTTGGGTGTTTCAAGATAGTTGCAATAAAGCACTGTGAAGCGGTATATAAGTCTAAGTTCTATTGCTATCTTAATGCTTTCTTTTGCAAACTAAACACATCTACTCCCTGACATTATCAAAATCCCTATTTTGTTACTGGTCATTAAGTATTCTTTACTGAACTAAATATTCTTTAGGCAGGAGTCTCTTATTAGCTTTTGGGGTGTGCTTCTAACAATCCTTCTCTATTTACATTGGAGTCAAATATTCATATTCTTTCTGACTACTCAAAATTTGATACATATTCACCAAATATCTGATTATTTTTTATTTGTTACCTCATTGATATTTTAATATGATAATGATACACTAGCTCTATAGCTATATATTGAATATTAAAAATTTGATATATTCTTCTGGCACATAATTTATTTTACTATTTCTGATTGCTAGAATGAAGGGGTATCCTGGACTGAGTAAACCTGTGCAAAGATTTGATGGTTCAGCTGGAAAGTGATTTAAGTGAAGCACATCATTGAAGAAAGTGTGTGATATTCACCCCATGAGAGGTGGAGCAACATTCCTATAGTCTGATACCCATTCCCTTTTTTATCTTTCCCTGCTTCAGCCCCACCACTTCTATTCTATTTTATTATTTCATGAAAATACCAGAATTCTCCATCATCGGAATTCCTTCGTAGCAAAATCTTCTCTTTGGGGCTGAGCAGCTCCCATTTTCCAGAGCTAAAGTAAAAAGAAAAAAAGATGATTGTAAAACAGAACTCACTCAGCTTTGATGCACTAAGAATTACAGATTCAGTGAAGGTCTGAACTCTCAGGCAACAGATTCAGTTCAGAACAATCTTCTGCTGAATTACAGCTTTCTCTGGACACCCGAAATTTACCTATTCACATTTCTCCAGCCCTAAATGAATGGGTCATGTTTATTTACCTGATGTTTAATTGGAAAATTGCATTGCAAAATTCAGAGGAAATTGAATTTTCAGATAATACCTGAAATTTGGTTGATTTGTTACAGGGAGTCCCCACTTACCGATGGTAATTGGGACCAGCAACTTTATTATTAAATAATGTGATTATAAGGCATGAGATCACGGAACCATGCCCCAGTTGCTCTTGTTAGGCAAATCCAATATCCCGTGGTAATGTGATTGCCATTTGCAATCTCCTGCCAACGTCCCCATTTACTTTGCTTGTTAGAAACCAGCAGTGAAGGTCACAGATAGTGATCATGTGACCATGGAACACAGTGATGTCATAATTGTGAGCTAATCACTGGCCACCTAAATCTCAATCACATGACCGCAGGGACATTCCATCATAGCTACAACTATAAGTCATTCAGCACTTCATACAGTTGTTGAATGTACGGATGTCAAACAAAGACTACCTGTAATTTAAAAATGCAAAATGCATGAACACTTATTAAATTCAATGTTTTTCCCTTTTTTATCCTGGTTAATCCTCAGAATATTTTTGCATATAAAGAGCTTTAGAGAATGTTTTAAGGAGAAATCAGTTGATTTACTATATAAATTTACTTTCTACAGATTCCTTACATATATTATTGTTAACATACAGGTTTATTTTTATATAATTAGTGCATTCACATTCTGTTAAACTACAGATAAATTTATTTATTTACTAAACTTATAACTTTAAATCAACAAATAAATAGTACAACTTAAAATCAGTGCTATCAAGGAAATGTTTATCAAAACTTTAGCAAAAAAAGATTCACTTCCTATGGATTTTCTCAGCCCCCATCATAACTGTGTAATGCTGATATTCTCATTTTTGATCAAGACAAGTTTAAAAGTCTCCAATTAATTAGAGCTATTGGTGTTCCTAATAAACAAATAGCAGTGCTGAGATTTTAATCTGTCTTGAGTGAAACCAGGGAAAGTTATAAAGTTTCTTTTTCTGCACCACCATGTTTTATTTTCTGGTCTTTGGTGCAATGTGTTTACAGTTCACCCAAGTTCAGATGATCTTTCAGAACAGTTCAGTATTGCGTTCTAACTGATGACCTTGTCTGTATTAATCTCTACCTGCGGGTGGCATTGAGATTGCATCCATCTGAAGTGTCACTTTGTTTTGCTGTAAGGACTCACCTGTCACTCCAATCCCCTTTCCATTCAACTTTTCCCCAGGGATTTCTTAGCCTTACTAAATTTTCAGGTCCATGTTTGCATGTCACCTTTGGGAAACAATAACAGATTGCTACAGTAAGAATTATTCTTCAACTTTCCTTTGCTTTGGGTAACTATAACTTTCTAAGTAAGATACAAGATATCAGTATGGGTCTAGCAAATACTGAGTAACTTGATCCATAAATATTTCTAAGGGCATTTAGGTTCCATAAGACCAATAGCACATTCTGCCAGGATTTGATCCATCAGTAAATAGTTTGCCATTTGCCAAACGAAGCCAAATGGGCAGGTGATGAGCTGGAGAACTGGGAAGAAGGCTATGACTCTTAGATTATCCAAGATGGTAATCTATATTAGAAGGGTCGCCCTGTCTAAAATACAAAGATAAAGAACCAAGTTATGAGGAATCTGCAGTTCCCCATCAACATTCGACATCTGAACTGCAGACTGCAGAAATAAATAATCTAATTCTAGTCTTCTTTACCAGTGAGATGTATTTGTAGTGTCCATTATTCAGCATACTGAATCAGCAACTAACCACATGAGCTGAGTTCACATACCACACTAGGTTAAAAAGTGGTTGGCTGGCTTGCATTCAGTATGCAAAGTGTAAACTAGATATAGTGCAGGAGCTCAGTATTTTGGCCATGTGATTTGTAAAAGAAAACACTAAACCCCTCCATTTCCCACTGTCCTCATTTTAGCAATACAAAATTTGTTTGGCTTAGCTTAGCTACTGTCAGCAGAGCTCATGCATCAGTTACTGCTTTTGATTTACACAAGAGACTAGCTATTGCTCTTCTGCCTTTTATTCATGCCATTAAAGGGAATATGATAAAGCAGCTCCTTAGCTGCCTCTGTGCCTTCACAGGTTTTGCAAAATATCATTCATAGCTTTGGTCTATATGTGACAGCCCTACAAAGGTTTTTGTCCTTCCCCAGCCCCTTCCTCATTACTGTGAATTTTCAATCAGTTAAAATTGAAGTTAGTGATTCTAAGTCTACCTGAGGGATTCAGCTTATGAATAAATTGGTTGAGGTTGGTCTAAGAAAAATGCAGGTTTTAGCCTAGTGTTTTCTGCTTTGCTGTAGTCCAGGAGTGTCAAACTCGCAGCATCACAATGGCATCACGTGACGTATCGGGACTTTTTTCCCCTTTGCTAAACTGGGCAGGGGCATGGCCAGCACATATTTTTTTTATTTATTTAATTTATTTGATTTGTCAATTGCTTACAAGGTAATAGATATAAGTATAAACATGAGTAAAAATACAGGAAATTGGTACAAATAAATGAGTTTGACAGCCCTGCCCTAGTCCTTTCCCTACTACAGGTGCAGTTCCTAAAGGGCCCCCATACTTGTGTTTCCAAAAGGCCATTGAGGTAGATCAGGACTTGATATCATGGTAGCTGATCTTGAATTGTATAAGGCCAATATTACAAGTAGAGGTTTCAGTGACCAACTTCTATCTGCCATCATTAGTAGCACCACAAAGTTTGATGAGTTTGATGAAGCTAAGTTTCAATAGCCCAACTAAAGATTTTAATGAGCCAATTTTTATTTATTTCTTTGTTTATATCTTATCTTTAATGTTTTTACAAATAACTCAAGGTGGCAAACATATCCAACATATCTTCTTCCTATTTTCCCCTCAGGTACAATCCTGTGAGGTGGGTTGGGGAGAGAGAAAGAGAGAGAGAGAGAGAGAGAGAGAGAGAGAGAGAGAGAGAGAGAGAGATTGGCCATAAGGGCTTGAACTCAGTTCCATGGTTTCTAGCCTCATGCTTAACCACTAGCTCAAATTTTTATGGTCCATTTGCAGAGACTGTGGTTTAAATTATCTGGTTCACAGCTTAACCAAAATCATGGCTTACTGAAAAATACAAAATTAGCTGGATTCATGCAGCAAACCACATCATGGTGTAGCACAATATGTGTATTTAGCAAATGATTTTTGCTTTTCTGAGCCTTATAGATATACCCATTTCTTCTAGTCAAGAATAACTTGGGAATTTAAAGAAAAGAAGAATGAATGAAATTATAAGGCCTGATAGCCTCCACATTGTTCTATTGTTCTATTGTGCTCCCTAAGAATCTTTTCTGTCTTTAGCTGCTGAACATCAGCTTCAGAATTGTTCTTCATTTTGAGGTAGAAAATGTACACCAAAAGCATCAAAGTATAAGTTCTTAAACTGGCATAATAACATTGTTTTTAAAAAGCTCCACTAAACTCTTCCTTGAAGCTTAAGAAAAATCAGAACAAAAAGTACTGACATCACCTGTCTCAACATGGCCTTCCCACTTGCCTTAGTGTCCCAACTACAATGTCCCTTGGCATACAAAAAAATATTAAATCTGGCCTTCAGTCACCAAAAGGTTGTCTAATCCTGGGTTATAGTAAATTAAACAACAACAGATAACCAGAAATACAAAATGAAAGCCAGAAAATCAAATAGTCAGGTGTGAGTCAATAAAGGTATGCCATATTTTGAAAATGATGAACTGCTGGCTTCATTCACTGCTTTAAAATGTTAAACACACAGCTTATTTCTAAATGTTATCCTTGACATGTTAAGATAGAAGGTAATAATATAAACCCATTACGGAAACCATGTTCGGAATGATCAAAGCAAGTGCGCACTTACCTTTCGAATGCCAGTCACAGCATAGGCATGACCAGACACCAAGCCATTCTCTAACACCCTTGTTGGCTGCAGGAAAAACAAAATCAATCTATTTAACCATGCAATGAACTATTTTCTTCAAGCCTAGTGGAACCAATACAGTCTGCTTTTAAGAGAAAAAAAACTGGCAGTTGGTTCATTGTGAATTCTTGTAAGCAGTTTGAGCTAAACTCCTCTCTAAACTTTCTGCAAGCTATTGTGAAGTTATGGGGATGATTCAGCTGCTGGATTAAAAAAATGTTCAGTTTAGAAAAATAAAAACATTGCTGAGGTGCAGCATAAATTGAGCTTTAAAAGAACAGTGCAGAAAAAGGACAAATAGCCACAATATCTTTTCTCTTCATGTGTGAAATCATCAAAATCTGATTAGTAGGAAATTAAAAATATTTAAATAAATTACGTATTTGCATAGAATGCAATACAATTTATATAACTCCTTCCAAAATGTTTCTCAGATAGATGGGGCAATACAAGAGATACTCTTAAATGACAAATAATTTATGTCTTTCATTAATGCAAGTGTTTTAGGTTTTTTTTTAAAAAAAACACCAAAGTTGTTATACAGTGATTCATATTAACCTTATTCTTTTTATATATACTGTTTTTTAAGGGGCATTTGCACTCTTAAAAGAAGGCACCAAAATTTTTGTTTTTCATTTCCTTTATTAGAATAATCTCTTTTATCACATAATGCTCTTTGTTGGGCAGCTAATAGGAGAAATGTCTCACTTACTTCAATAAATGACATACAAGGAACTGTGGGACAAAAATTGTTAATAATAATGTGAGAGAAAGGAAAGAAAGTTCTTACCCCTGCATGAGTCTGGCACCCCATGAGCGAGCTGCTGTAGGTTGCTCTTGTCAAGATGTCCCAGAGATCAGGTGGTGCATCAGTCAACTTTATTGTCCTATTAACTCCCCCTGTGAAATCTACCAGAGCTTCTGACACTTGCCCAATCTGTAGATCTTCATAAGAACCACATATCCTGCCAAGAGAGTTTTGCCAGGTATTTTTTTAAATGGATGTTAGATTATTATAACTATAGATTTTAAATAGACTGAATAAGATCCACGACAGAATGCTAGGGAAATCACATACTTGGCATAAGCTTTTTCCAAAAGAGCTCCCCAGAATAGGTTCTTATAAACAGAAGAGAGAAAAACAAGCTGACCGGCTTCATTTACTGGTAGTCGATCATCTACTACAACATCAACCCATTCTCCAAAATGCCAGACCTGTAAAAGGAAAGGAACACACAATGATCATGTTCCTATTTCAAAGACAGAGGAAGACCATTATCTAATCCTGCTCATTGATGATCAAACAATAACTGTAGGAAAGTATAAGTGAACTTTTTGCAACAGTAATATGATAATAATCAGAAGAATAAGAAGCTGGATCTCCAGGGTCTGAAGTGACAAGAAGAAGAATGCATTTCATAGAATTAAAAGCACTTCAGATGAAAAGGCGTTTCTTGCTTGGAAAAGTGAAGTATCCAGGCTTCTTAATCTTTTTGATTTTTTTCACAGGATTATGTGGCCATTTTCCTCCTCGCAATAATAATCCTAATCACAATAATCTCACATGCATCATTGTGCAAATGACACACGTATAATGTAATCTGCCTCTACTATTTCGCATGACTAATATAAAGCACAGGTACATAAATCATGTCATTCACGCAATGACATCATGACACATATTTTTCCTCTATTTTATTATTCCCTTGTGCAAAGGCCCATATCAATGGCACTATGTTGGGGAAGGCTAATTCATATATATATTGACAGAATTGTCTGAATTATTCATTACATTTACAGAAATCTAACATTTTTATCATTAAAATGTTTCATCAGATAGCTGCACTGGGGATTATGCTCACCTTGAAATGAAATATTCCAGCATATTTCTTCCTCTCAAAGCTCTGGTTTTGTGGTACCACATTGAACAAAATGTCTTCATGAAATGTTAAAGCTTCCACCGCAGCCAAAAACCAGCAGTTCTCTGTGCCAAAATCATAAAAGAAAACAGAAGGTGAACTACAAACTGTTTGTTCGCCCTTATTTCAGGCACTAAATAGAAGGCAATACATATTCAGGTTTCTATTACTTTTCTAATTAACCAGGAACTGACTAATAGAGACCAGATGTAAGTTTGTGCCTTATTATGTAGAATGCATTTCATCTTCAGTAGTAAATTTGCAACTAAAACTTAGGGTAGAAAGCAGACCTTTTATATTTGCAGTGCAGTTTTATTTGTTTATTCAGTGTATATATCTGTCCATTTCACATTTGTGACTCTGGGCTGCTCACATAATTAAGTTACAAAGATTTTCTTTAGAAATGGCATTTTTGTTCCATTCGCATATCTTTATGGTTGTGTAGTTGATTTCATATTTTGATTTTTGTGCATTATTATTGCTGAAGAAATCTCAAATGGGTAGCAAAATGTCCTTTACTTAAATTGGAGCTGTTGGTTTTAATATGCCTTATTTCAACTCAGAAGCTTCCATGAAAGTGTATTCTTCTTCACTGGCTAACTTTCCTGAAAATTTCATCTAAAAACATCTAGCCATTTAAGCTTATACTGCATATATGCTAAATAAGTAGAGGCAGAATTCTGATAATCCTACATAGATCAATTTGGAGCAACCTATCTTCTGCCAGAGATTCCAGATTAGCATGGGCTTTTTCCAGAGCTATAGCTCTTGAAATGGATCTGGTAGACTAAGTCAATCTTGACATATTCTAAATATTCATACAAATGATATTTTCTCTTGCAATATTTCTTACCTATCAGTCCTTGACATAGAGCAAGCCTTTTTTTGTTAGTAGAATAAAAGATGGGATTCTTGTGCAGCTCCTGTAATATATAGGCATATATATAATCCACTTTAAACCCACACAAGCCTATGTCCATACAATGCCTTATTGTATAAATACATTTATAATATTTTAAGCATCTTTGTTTTGCTATTATATGAAACATGTTGGAACTCAAGAAAGAAGTGTAGCATAGGAAATTTGTAATCTACCATATAACGAAGGATCAGCCTAAAAACAAATAAGTGCTTCCTGCCAGCAATATAATATGTGATTTGAGGCCAGTCCCAAGAAATCAGAATAGTCCTGACCAAGTGGCTGTTTTCATTTCTGAGTTGAATAAGTCAAAACCTTAAATACAATGGAATTTGGTAGTGATGAATATTTAAATAAGACCTAGAATATCAAAACAAGACCTAGAAATTGTGATGAGACAAACTTTTCTTAGGAATCAATGTTAACAGAATGTATTTGTCATGTAATCATAAATTTGCAGCCTGTTCATTCTTTCAAGGATAAAGTGGATATATTTTAACATAATACATCTTTTGTTGATACAGTGTTTATCCCCCGAGCTTTCATAATCAGATAATTGCATTCTTAGTTTCCCTGGAAATATTGAAACTAGTATTATTCTTGTGAGGAAAAAATGATGATCCACTCAAAACCGCTTTTATACACCCAAGAATAATATACCTATCAACAAGGAAATATCAAGCCAAAATCCAAAGTCAAATAAAACCAAAAATACCAGGCAATTTCAGGAAGCTTGGCATTCAGACAAGTCAGCCATCAATAGATACATATTGTAGATATAAGCCACCCTTACACATCATTCAAAAGACATAATGAAAAAGCTAAGTAGGAAAGAAAAAAAGCAAAAAATGTCCCCACCAACCGCCTACAACTAGATAAAGAGGGATTAACACAAGAAAAACAAAAAAATGTCTTAATCAAACTACCAAGTAGAGAACCATTCTCCCACCCACACTGGCAAGGCAAGCTACTGCATATAAACAGGGAGCAAACCCCTCATCCCAAGGGTCTTCAAACTTGGCAAATTTAAGACTTGTGGACTTCAACTCCCAGAATTCCTGAGTTCACATGACTGGAGGAGGAATTCTGGGAGTTGAAGTCCACAAGTCTTAAAGATGTCAAGTTTGAAGACCTCTGCCTCATTTACTTCCACCGATGATTATAGTCACTTAGTCAAATCTGCAACCAAACAATCAAACTGAGGGAGCACCAAGGACTCCACAGTTCAACCCTGAGCTACAAATATTCTCTTCTATTGAAATATTATCAAAGATAATATTATTAAACACCACTAGATTGCAACTTCATGATATTGGGGTGGGGGGGAACAATTATGAAGGGAATGGAAGCAAGGGCAACCTAGCCTAAGCAGTAATAAAAAAAATGGCCACTGAAGAATGTAAGGAACATGAACTTCTAGAGATGAGAATGGTTCGTTGAGTTAACAGCCCATTGGTGAATCAACTGCAAGTTGTTGTTTTTTACAAAAAATGGGGGAAAGGGCATTGCTACTATAATCAGCAGAGCAATCAGCCACTGGAGAGGAGAGGTTCAGTTAGAGCAGTCAGTTAGAGATGGCTTAAGAACAGAAGACAGTGCCAGAGATATCCTTTCTGAAGGACTTAAGAAGGCTTACATTAAAAAAAATAGCATTTTTGAATTGATGCTGGAAAACACAAGAGCAGGATATATTTGCAATGGGCTGGGAATAGCAGGCACAATATAACTTCCATTCCTGCATTCAGAAACCTGGTACAGAGTCTCTGGTACAGGCAAGGGGTTGAGTAGAAAGTACAGATCTACCCTGACTGTGCTTCTCTGAAGTCTGCCGTTAATAACTTCCTCATTATCTGATCTTCTTTTTAAAACCAGATCATCTGACCTTGAACTTGGGATCTGTGAATTGCAAAGTATGTGTTATACCTCCACAGTTATGACCAAAATTGATCAGAATAAGTATGATGTGCCAGACTTTAAGCAGGTCATGACATAACTAACACAATTGTACAACTTTTTTTTGTGGTGGTAATTAAGCAAACACCATGGTTGTTAAACAAACCCATTGTTCACAATGGATGGTTTTTATTAGAAACTGAAAGTAAACACTGGTTTCCGGCAAAAAAAGTTAATTACAGTCACAAAACATGAGATGCTGCATACAGCCACAAACGCAGGTTGGTTGCTGAGCACCCAAAATGCGATCGTGTGACCATGGGTAGGTGTTGGATCCAGGTCATAACTGTCTTTTGGGAAGTCATTAAGCAAAGACTATCTTTGCAAAAGAGGCCCTGCATACCATCTAAGATTTCAGAAAACCATTTTCTTTTCTTTCTTTTAATAAAATGTCCCTGTAATACAAATTGCATCACTTACATGTGGTCTCTTCCACTGTATCTTTTGGGGCAGTTTCTGGAGCAATGGTCCTGTGCCTATGGATCTCACATCTGCTGGGAAGGTCAGGTCTTCAAACAAACACCCTTTCTTCAAGCACTCTGCCAGCAAACTGTGATAGTTCTGTTGACTAAGCTTATTGGGCTCAGCGAAGCTTTTTGTCTTCGAGGGCCACCATTGTTGTCGCTTCCTCTTCTGTTGGCGTATGCAAAGCAGCTGCCGAAAAGGCATAACTGTATTAAACAGTGTCGATCTCAATCTGTGTAGTGGTTATAACTCCCTTTTTCCAAAGCTAGATGTTCTTCAATCCAAATTAGTCCTGTTTGGAAAGATACCATAAAAGGTCAACAAGTAAATAAGTAAATAAGCAAGCAAGTTCACTCACTCTTACTCTATGCCTCTTTATAGGCAATTAAAACATTGTGAGATACATCATATTAAGGAATAAATGGGTTAATTTTTCAACATCACATTTTAAAAAGCAAACAAAGAATCATCTACAACCTAAGTTTCTGGGAGGGAAAGTGCAATTCAAAAGAGAAAAGAGATAGCATACACATTAAAAACAAATAAAGAATGTTGGTCTGTGCTGTAGAAAGTCTTTTTAATCAGGATTTCTAAAGAACACCTGACTGGTGTAGATGATGTCATATTTTGAAAAATGGTGCATATTATTATTAACTCTTCTTTGAAAATACACCAGAATTATACTTAAGTCAGTAAAATGATCTATACTAGCATATGTCCATGTAGGTCATGTGGATTTTGGAAACAGCTTTTACTGAATCAAAGGAAGGAAACAAGTTAAGCATATAATAAGCCACAGAAATTACAGGTCTATTAAACAAAAAATATATTTATTTTTCTTGAGCATTTCTATTTAAAACAGAAAAGGAAATATAGTTTTAGCAGCTTTGTACTTTGCAGCCAGAGTTTTAATGTTCAGCTCTGATTTCTGACTATACTAATCCTAACTCTTTTAAAACCAAACATTCCCCACCTCTAAAAAGTGTATTATGTACCTTCATATGGTCAATCAAAAATTCCACTTTATCCTCTTTATTAGATATCCTAATTATTATTTTGAAAATCCCCAGTGAGCTCCTCCTTCCAAGACTAAACATTAAACTTCTATACATGAAGATTTCATTTGGAGTGTTTATAATAGGGGGAAAATGTGGTTCTGAATTTGATAGTCATATCCTCGCTAAATGTTCTTAGAGCACTTAGAAAATTGCTAGATAAAATGGCCAGTCTCTGTGCTTAAGTATAGATATAATTGAGAGACGCTTTGTGCAGTGGTTAAGGCACAAGGCTAGAAACCAGAAGGTGGCGAGTTCTCCTCCTGCCTTAGGGATGAAACCAGTTGGGTGACTTTCGGCCAGTCATTCTCTCTCTGCTTCAGGAAGAAGGTTTCTGAAAGTCTTGCCAAGAAAGCTGCAGGGACAAGTCAATGTCCATAACAGGCAATGTTTTAAGATTAATTTAAAAGCAACAAAATATATATCAATAGTTCATTCAATATGCTATTATGCATCCTCCCTAAGCTTGTCAAAATAGGGGGGAAATGTTGGTTTGGGACCAAGGAAGGTCACGTAAAATTTCCATTCATCCAGTAATTCACTAGATTTTCATATCAACGATTTGCATGATTGTCCATACTTTTTGCAAAGAACAAGGGGGAGTGAGATTGCATGCCAGGATTTCCCTGCTTGACTGCACATTTGCTCATCCTATTCTTCACTGACTGCATGCATGGCATGATGTGCAGAGGTCACATGCATGGAGAATCAGTTCATCGTCACAGATAAACTGTTCTTAGACACAGTTCAGACATGTGTTTGCTTGCTTATACAGCTGCTCATTTCATATAATGAGAGGTCCTTGGTGCTCTCTGAAGTTGGTTGTCTTGTTGCAGACATTTCATTACCCATTACTGCACTGATTTGGGCAATGAAACATCTGCAAGAAAATAACCAAGCTCAGACAGCACCAAGGACCATTCATTTCAACCCTGAGCTTCAAATATTCTCCTTTATATGTTATAATCCTTGGCAAGTCACAAAACATGGATTAAAAACATCATGCAAAATAAATAAATAAAATTACAAAATCTCCCAGTTCCCTCAAAGCAAGCATTTCACCACCACCATACATCCCACTCAGTTGACTGGGCTCCAGCCTCACCCCTTCCAATGCTTGGGGAGGGTGAGGCTAGAGGGTGAAGAGCCAGCTCTTCAAGGCATTACAGACCATGAAAAGGGAAAGTGCCTGCCAGATTGCAAGAGGAAAGGTGTTCCACAGAGCAAGGACTTCTACAGAGAAGGTGTGCTCCCTGATCACACAAGATGACATCATTTAAGGGAAGAGATCTGAAGCATGACTACCGTATCTGACCTTGTGGCATGGGCAAATATCCAAAGGCAGAGGCCATCCCTCATATAATCTGGCCACTCAGGACTTTAAAAGTAACAACCAGCATTTGAATTGCACCTGGAAAGAAAGTGGAAGCTATTACAGTTTGTGCAGCAACAGTATAATAGGAGCAGATCATGGAGTGCCCAGAACTATGTGTACTGCTGCATTCTGGACTAGTAGTAATATTTAGATGGACTTCTAGTGCAACCCATATATACTCCAGGAAGCCAGGAAGTGACCAGGACATGAGTGACAATGGAAGCCAGGAAGTGACCAGGAAATGACCAGGAAGCCAGGAAGTGACTAGGACATGAGTGACAATGAGCAAATACTCCTGTTCCCAGAAAGGGTGTAACCAGCATGCAAGATGAATCTTTCCAAAGTCCCACAATTGAGCTATTTGGCCAAAGATTCAAACAGGTCATAACACTGATAGTAATACATATTAGTCAAAAGTCACTGGTGTATCCAATATTCTATGTTGCTGGTAGTGTAGGATGATGCAATTCCCTTTTTCGTTAGGTATAGCTACAAACATGTGTAGTAAGAATTGTATGGACTTATTTGTCATCTTTCATCTTAAAATGTTCTAGCAGCATCGGAAGCAAACAAAAACGTATAATTCCAAATAATAGAATAAAAAAATTGGAAGGGACCTTAGAGGTCTTCCAGTCCAAACTCTATACCATTTCAGAGAAATGGTTGTCCAATCTCTTCTTAAAAACCTTCAATATTGGAGAACCCACAACTTCTGAAGGCAAGCCATTAATGTCAGAGTATATTAATGAACTGGAATAGAGCATGGTAACAAGGTCAGCCATTGAACTGGAATAGAGCATGGTAACAAGGTCAGCCATTGAATAGGTATAGCAACTAAGTCAGCCAATGAGGACTGTTTAGAAACTGAAACGAGAAGTAGCCTGGGCGTGAAAATATATTAAGCTCTAAAGCTATGTTAAGCTCTGAGTCTGTCTATTGGAAATGAAACCGCTTCTCTCCTCTGCTGTGTGACTTGCTTGTTTGCTGAAAACTAGAGCTCAGCTCTGAACCTGTAACATGTCTGCTTCTATTTGAGTTTGCTCCATGTTGGAGAAATCTACAACTGGTATTATAAAAATTATTTGTGTTTATAAAGAAGTTAAATGAAGCCTCAGTCATCTGTGTTTACTTTTCTGGCACTGAATTTACGCTGCAATACTCTGAACAATTAATTGTTAAACTGTTAAGCACTGATTAATTGTTCTAACTATAAGAACATTTCTTCTTAATTCTATCTTGCTTCTCTCCTTAATTAGTTTTCATCCATTGCTTGTTGTCCTGCACTCAAGTTTCAAAGTTTTGCTCTGTTCTCACTGAGCAAGATTATCAGCCTGTATTTATTCCATTACACCTGCTTTTCTTTTTCTTTTCTTCTCCTTCCTCCATGCTTATAGAAGTGCCAGAAGGGCAGATCACTTTCTTGTCAGAAGTCTGCTTCCAGGGGATTTCTGAAGGCCTCATAAAATTGGAATCACTTTGTTATCTGCTCCAGGTAACAGATAACAGACAACAGATAATCAGAGTTGGAAGGGACCTTGTAGGTCATCTAGTTCAACCCCCCACCCAAGCGGGAGACCCTACACCATTTCTGACAAATGGCAGTCCAATATCTTCTTGAAAGTCTCAAGTGATGGTGCTCCCACAACTTCCAAGGGCAAGCTGTTCCATTGGTTGATTGTTCTCACTGTCAGAAAGTTTCTCCTTATTTCCAGGTTGAATCTCTCCTTGGTCAGTTTCCACCCATTATTCCTTGTCTGGCCTTCAGGCACTTTAGAAAATAGCTTGACCCCTTCTTCTCTGTGGCAGCCCCTCAAATATTGGAAGACCTCTATCATGTGTCCCCTGGTCCTTCTCTTTACTAGACTGGCCAAGCCCAGTTCTTGCAACCGTTCGTTGTGTGTTTTAGCCTCCAGTCCCCTAATCATCCTGGTTGCTCTTCTCTGTACTTTTTCTAGAGTTTCAACATCTTTTTTATAATGCGGTGAACAAAACTTGGATGCAGTACTCTAGGGGTGGTCTTACTAAGGCTTTATAGAGTGGTATTAGTATTAGTATATGTATTCACATAGATGTCAGATACATTCTGTAGGATAGATTTGTGTTAAGATTTCAATATGTTTAATGAATAAAACCAAAGGGATTTTTAAAAAAGAAATTGTGTCCCTTTTTTATAAAAAAAGAATAACTTTGAATTACATTATGAGAGAGCTAGATGGATGAATGATCTGAGAATATTTGCATTTGCAGAATATAGCCACTAATCAAAATAAACTGCTGTTTCATAATTTCTTTTTAAATATTATTGCAAAAATCAGCATTTATTTCAATATATGTAATAGAAATCTTAACTCAACGCCACAGTTAAGCTTCTTAGTAGGCAGATACAGATTAACAAGATTTATGGTGCTCCAACACTGAAAAAGAGTTAGAATTTCTTAAACTATAAAAATGCCACACAAGATATGTATTCTTGACAATTTGGAATGTAACTTTGCATTGAAAATATAAATATACGATGTTGTAAGAAACTATGCCAATTATTCAGAAAACTGTAAAAAGAATGGATTTTATAGTACTTGTCAAGAAACTAAATTTATTGAAATATATATTGGCAGATTCCCAGACCATGATCAAAAGTCAAACAATGGATTAACCCTATATTGTCAAAGCAATTGCCCTATGTTAAATCACAGTTAAAGTTCAAATATGGCTGCTAAGTGATTATATTACTATTTTTGTGGTCTGTCTGTCTGTCTATCATACATCTATTTGTCATTGAACAGAATAACACAGTTGGAATGGACCTTGGAGGCCTTCTAGTTGCTCAGGCAGAAACCCTATACCATTTCAAACAAATGGTTGTCCAATCTCTTCTTAAAAAGAGCACCTAGAACTTCTGGAGGCCAGTCGTTCCACTGATTAATTGTTCTAACTGTCAAGAAATTTCTCCTTAGTTCTAGGTTGCTTCTCTCATTGATTAGTTTTTTCAATGCTTCTTGTCTTACTTTCAGGTGCTTTGGAGAATAGGTTGACACCCTCGCTCCACAAATATTGGAACACTGCTATAATATAACCCCTAATCCTTCTTTTCATTAATCTAGCCATATCCAATTCTAGTAACCAGTCTTTATGTTTTAGCCTCCAGTCCCCTAATCATCTTTGTTGCTCTTTTCTGTACTCTTTCTAGAGTCTCGACATCTTTTTTACATCATGGTATCTAAAACTGGACACAGTGTTCCAAGTACGGTCTTACCAAGGAATTAATAGAGTGGTATTAACACTTTACATGATTCCATCCCGCTGTTAATGCAGCCTAGGACTCTCTTTACTTAAATATTTATTTGTCTCCATATTCCAATGATACTAGATGCTCACAATAAAAACATATAGTAAAGAAAAGCTTATATGCCTAAAAACTATCAATACTGTTCTATAAAAACAAATAAAATTTAAATCAGATAAAAATAAACCAATCCCCCACCAACAAGGTGATGAATGCATGGGTCATTGTCATTAAGTCCTCCTGTTTTAGAAAGAGCCAGAACTGTGGCAAAGGTTTCCCTGACCATAGGCTCCACCTATTATCGAAGCAGTAACCATTAGTCCAGGAAAATTCCCAAATTTCAGACCTTCTCTTTCCAGGGAAATAGGAATCCATTCAGAACCAACCCAAGAGCCAGCATGAAGTCAAATGGTTTTGACTTCCATTTTGCCAGAACTAATTCTAGGCTTCTCTGGTCTCAATCAGACCTAAATGCATAATAAGAACTACACTGTATCACCGGCTTGGCCTTTTGGTGGAAATACACAATTAGGTATGATCTGGATATGGATTAAACCCCCAGAAATTTAAGATAGATGTTAAAGCAGAGGTGAGATGCCAAATCCTAGAACACCAACCACAGGAATAGCAAGCAGCTCAACTGCTCCTCCCCTAGCACCACTGCCCAAAATGACATACTTGGGAAAATATGGATCTAGAACAGTAGAGCAGTATTTCCTAAAGTAGTATGATGTTACAGTCAGGGGTGAGTTTCTACCGGTTCTGTGCACCTCTATAGAACCAGTAGCTCTGAAGAGCAGCAGACATAGGCAGCAGCGAGGCACAGCTGCAGTTATAAAAGCAGGAAAAAAGGGCTTTTTGAAAGGCTGCTTCTCTGCATTCAGAGCTGCATTCAGTCATCAGTTTAATTTTAAAATTATAAAACTCATTGTCTACAACAAAATATTAGAAAAATGATGGAACAGAATAGAGAAAAGAACACTGCATTGTGCCTTAATTGTCAGGAATTATTAATTAAATCAGAATTAATAAATGGAGAGCATACAAATAAAATTGTTGGTTTGGTTTTAAACCAACAAAATTATGCACATTACATTTTTTAGTTCAAATCAGATCATGTCACTTGTAAAAATGATCAGATTTCTTTCAAAAATTAAAAAAACACCAACATTTCTATAAATAGGAACATTCATAAGACCATATAGTATTTCAGAACGTGTAGGATATATGGACCTACATTCTTAGAAGTTATTTTGGGAATGAAATCAGCTAAAAAGAGATCAGAGAAATAGGAAGAATAGTATAATTTTCCTTACTAGACCTTGGTGTTTCAAAACTCAGGATTTCTAGCAATGTACTAAATTATTGGTCTATTGAACGAAGTATGAAAAGCATTATCCATTACCAGATCTCAGAATTCCTGATAAATTTCTGCTGAAAATCACTTTCCTTCTAAATCTTTTTCCCATTTTAGAAAAAGTGATTTCAATGCAGTCTATAAATCTATATTTTTTGAAAAAAATGACAAATTGGTAGGGATATTTTTCACTGGGAAGAAAAGGTACAATGTTGTTTCTTCTCCAGTACTATTGCCTGACTCTGATCATAAGCCAACCAAGATTGTTTGCCAAATTTAAAGAGATAAAAGATGTAGTCAAGAATCTCCACCATTTTATAAAAGCAAAAAATGAGACAAGGAGTCGGTCACCAGGCTGGAAAAGTAATGAAGCCAATCCTGCCACGGGGGAAAATATATATTTCTACCACCTCAACATAGCACAATAGGGGACTTCAATTCCCATAGTTAAAGTTTGGTTTAACTGTAGTATAGTTAAAATTTAAAATTAAGGAAAATTAAGGGAAATTGATTGTAAATTTAAAAACCACTTCATTTAATTCACGATCCCTTTTATATTAAAACTTAGCTAGCAAAAACAATGAAGCTCTAACATTTTAACAGGCTGACTTTTGTCTATATCGTAGAAGACTTACCTTATCCAAATACCCTGTCTTGCCCAAAATAAAGTAATAAATCCTTGAAGAGAAGCTTTGGCAATGTTATGATCAATTTTGGGATGCTAGAACACTCTCTTATTTAAACAATTATGATATGCATGTACCATATTCTCCTATGTATGTAAGGCTAAGACCTACCTTACCAAGTTCAGGGAAGATACCTGATCAAAAGCTAGGTTCTGAGTGCGGGAAGTGTTGTAATAATAGAGGTTTTTGAAGTTTTGCTGGTCACATGTCTTACCTGAAAGGATTATCAGATCATCCAAAAAATGACACACACTTTGTGTACATACAAAAAGGCACTTCCTCCTCTGTTTTTTTAATATATAATTTTTATTAAAGCTTTTAAAAAGGAAGGTAAACAACTAAAACAACCTAATATAAAGTACAGGAGAAAAAAGAAAGCTAAAATGAGAATAAGGCAAAGAAGTAAAAGAAATTTTTTAAAAAAGGAAATAAAGGTACAAAGTGGCTTCTGATAGTCTTCGCAGCAGGTATAATTACACCATGATTCTCCTCTTTTTACTTCCTCCTCTGTTTATGGTTCTGTTTTTCCCTTCCAAATCGTGAGGCATAAACAGATGACGCTGTGGTCACACTCATGCCACTGGAATGTGTCTGTATTTTTAATAGGTCGCCAGCACACAAGATAAATTTTGGTTTTTGGGTGTGGGCAGGGGGGAGGGGAGGCAGAGTCTCACTACTTTTTTTCCAACATACTGAAAAAAAGACTCTATACAAACATGAACACAGTCACACACACAAGTATGAACGGGTGCCCAGAAATTAACCAACTGAAGAAAATGTGCTAAGAACAGTCAGGGGACAAAGTCTGTGAGCAATCTGCCAACTGAAATCTACCAATTGTATGAAGTGCATCTCGACTATTGCTGTAATTATATAAATTCCGGATAATATTTTTGAAGCACTTTTTATTGATTACCCATTTTTCTGTTATCCACAACTACAGGTGGAATGCCCTGAAGTTATTCCATGCCCTAAAGGTAAAGGTAAAAGTTTCCCCTGTCCAATTGTATCCAATGCTAGGCTCATCTCTGTTTTGGGTGGGAACCAGTATTGTCCAAAGACACTTCTGTAATCATGTGGCCAGCATGACTATATGCCGAAGTGCTTGAAATGATGTTACTTTCGCACCAAAGTAGAACCTATTTATCTACTCACATTTGCATGCTTTCAAACTATTAGGTTGCCAGGAGCTGGGGCAAGTAAAGGAGCTTACTCCATCATTTATTTATTTATTTATTTGATTTGTCAATCGCTTACAAAATAATAGGTATAAGTATATACATAGTTATGAATACATGAAATGGGTACACATAAGAAAAATAAAAGAAACAATAGGACAGGGACAATAGGCACGTTGGTGTGCTTATGCACTCCCCCTACAGACCTCTTAGGAAAGGGGTGAGGTCAATAGTAGACAATCTAAGGTTAAAGTTTTTGGGGTTTGGGGAAGAAACCACAGAGTCAGGTAGAGTATTCCAGACATTGACCACTCTGTTTGCTGAAGTCGTATTTCCTGCAATCAAGTTTGGTGCGGTTAACCTTGAGTTTGTATCTATTGTGTGCTCTTGTGTTGTTATGGTTGAAGCTGAAGGGTAAGTCATTGACAGGTAAGTCATTGCAATGTATGATTTTATATACCATACTTAGATCAGACCAAAGACAGCGCAATTCAAGGTTTTCTAGGTCTAGAATTTCAAGTCTGGTGGCATAAGGTATTCTGCAATGAGTAGAAGAGTGGAGAACTCTTCTTGTGAAATATTTCTGGACTTTCTCAACTGTGCTAATATCAGGTACGTAATGTGGGTTCCAGGCTGATGAGCTGTATTTGAATATTGGTCTAGCAAATGTTTTGTATGCTCTAGTTAGTAGTGTGATATTACCAGAGAAAAAGCTATGTAAGCTTTTTTAATAAAGCTATGTAAGCTTTATTAGGTTAACAACTCTTAATGCCTTTTTGGCTATGTAGTTACAGTGGGCTCTAGCACTTAGATCATTAGAATTGAGTATTTCAAGGTCCTTTACAGAGTTTGGATCATCAACAAAGTCTTGACTATTCAGCTTGTATTTTATTTTCTGATATTTTTTTTTGCCAATATGTAAGACAGAGCATTTACTTGTTGAGATTTGAAGTTGCCATTTGTTTGATCATTCTGATACATAGTCAAGATCTTTATATATATATATATATAAAGTTTTATTTGGGCTTTCACACACACAAAATACAAGTAAAATATCTTTTTTGAAAATAGCATGGTCCCGGGTTATACTTCTTTATCCAGACACAAACTCAATTTCATGCTCATTTTTGTGTTCTATTCCATATCTTATTACTATTTTGCATTTTCTATATAGTTTTTCCCCTCTTTTAATTTTCTCAACTTTGTTTTGATTATCTCATCTCAATTCAAATCATTATGTTTATACATTTGTCTGTCCTATTTCAATTTCATATTATCTTTTCTCATTAAACAAATTTTATCCTGTAGTTACTAATTGGAGTATGACACCTTTATATCTTAATTTTATCCATTCAACAAGAGTTCAATGTATACCTTAAGGTTATAACATTCAATATAATACATAATACATAACTTCCAGTCGAATTCTGCTTGGTACATTCTTAAAATACACACTATATTCTTTTAAAAAAGGATTATAAATATATGTAATTATAAACCCTCATTCCATTCCAATTCAGTTCTATCATTAATATTCATTAAAGTCTTAACATCTTTAACATTTCTTTTCAATTAAATATCATACTTCCTTGGGGACACGTATAATCTTTCCATAATTAATTTTTCCTCTATTTCTCTTCATTTATGTTTTATAAATCATTAAATATTCATTTTATTACATTTTTTATTAACAAACATTCCACTAAATTATGATAACTATTTTATCCATCATTTTGATCATACATTTTTTCATATTTTCTGAAATTATTTCTATTTCTAATATAACAATACTATCTTATGTACCTTTGCAGAATCCCTTTTTCAATTAGATTTTCACCCATTATCTCTAAATAGGCCCTGTTTCTCTATATCTTGTTTCTGTCCTTTATAACTTCTTTTCCTTTTTTTTCTTCCCTCTCTTCTTCTCCCTCCCCTTTTTACTACTTGGTCTCTCTACTTCTCTTCTGCATTTCCCTCTTCTGTTGCTTTCTAATTTTATACTTATTTTTCAAACTATTCTTTTTGGGGGTTGTTTTTCCAAATCTTAAACTTTTCATTCTCTTTCCCCCCTTTCCTTTTTCTTCCCCACATAAAATTACTTGTTCATTTAAGATGGCTTCTTCTTTGTCCCAATCTTCTTGTTCTGCAGTCTTTTCTTGTTGTTTCTCATAGTTCCAAATCTCCATTTCTAAGAATTGAAATACGAAGCCAAAAGAACCTCTCCCTTCTTGTGCATCTTCTTTGTACTTTTTAAGTTCCGTTTTCAGTTCTTCCAAAAGTGGTGCCATTTTAAACACTTTTAAACAACCACCCAATTGATTTTAGTCATTCAAATGCAGTAACCAAAAATCCAGAAGTCACCAAGTAATCCAAATACTCCCGAGCTGTTTCTTCTTACTTCTTTTTTCACTTTCTCTTCCTGAGGTTTTACAATTTTGTTGCCATTTTTCAGTTAAAATGTATCTTTTAGAAGTCTTGTTGAGATTTTACTGTAAATTCTTCAGCTTGCCTGAGACAATCCAAATTTTCTTTTAATAGTCTCCACAATATTTAATATCCTCAGAACAACATTTGGTTTGAGCAAGATGAAAAATGGGAGCCTGGTTGCCAACCTAAAATGATGAGCAAACCACTAGATCTTTTAGTGGCTTAGAGGACAAAATTATTAGGAAATAGCAATGAAGCTAATTATCCAAATTTCTGAAAAATAGTTTTAACAGTTACCCTCACTGGAGAAATATGATGAAATTATGTCCCCTGTTTTGAAAACTCATTTTGGTTACTTTGATCAAGAATGCAAAGGACCACCTGACATTTTATGATCTGGCCAACCACTGAGTATTTCTTTTGACATTCCTAAACACCCTGTCATCTCTCATCTTTGAAATGAGATGAGAGAATTTGAAGAATTTATTTGGCTTAATATTTCAGCTTGCTTTTTCTGGGCTTTAATTAGCTTTCAAATGTGTTTGATTTCTATATTATGTATACATATTCACAATGAATTGCAGTGAGGCAAGACTTCACTCAGTCATCTAAAGCCTATCTTTTCTGAATATAAATAGCATCACAGCTATTGCCTTTCAAGGAATTTCATATATTAAAGAAGACAAGTCAATAATTCAGTATGTGTCCTTTCTAAAAGTCACATATACATCTCATTTTCATGGAGCTTTACAATCAGCCATGGCCACCTGTCATAAGAATAAACTCCACTGATGAATGAATGCTTCTTCCTCCTCACAGCCCAGCCCATCCCAGCCCACATCTGTCTCCTTTCTGTCTTTCTTTCCATTCCCACATCTGTTCCCAGATCATTGGGGACTTTCAGCACAGATTTGAACATTCCAGAACAAGAGGGCAGATCCTCTTAGCTGAAGTCTATTGATATATCCATGGACCAAAAAAACCCCCTGGATTTTATTAGCTATTCCACATTTCTGAATGTTTTCCAAATTATTCATTATATATTATTTTATTGAATTTTCTTTTAAAGAAAAGGAATATAAAAACTAATCCACATTAAAAGAAAGAAATTATAAAAGAAAGAAATCAAAGAAATCAAAGAGGAAGCTAAAAGTGCAGAAAAGGAAAAAGTAAAAAAAAATACAAAAGAAAGAAAAAACTTACAAAAACTTTAGAATTTATGAGAACGATCATAAATATACCTACTATTCTATTATTTCAACATAACTTTCTTCTTTCTATAATCTATCCTGGCCAGTCATTAAAAATCATAAAACCTAACCTCATATTTTTCTGTTTCACAGAAAAAGTCTAAGGGGTTTCTACTCAGCAATAGATAAAGATGTTGTGTTTTCTCTTATCAATAAAATCAATTTAACCATCTTGGCCAGTTCTATCATCCTAAGCAACCATTCCTCCATTGTGGTAGCACTGAATCTTTCCATTTTTATGCATACAAATAATCTATCTGCAGTCATCATCCACAAAAACAAAGTTCCATGCTTTTTTTCTGTTTGTCCGTCAACCCCAAAAGAAAATCCAATTGTCATGTTGATGAAGCAGTCTGTATGTTGTCACAGGTAAAGCAGAAAACATGTGCAATCTTTTCATAAGAAAGAATTAATATGTTAGAAGGCATTCAAGACTAAAGCAAAATCTTAACTAAATAACATGTAATGGAAGCATGGCAGAGAAACTTACTGTACTTTTACGCCTAAGGTGGATCAGAGTTATCCTTGTTTTATGCTCCAGGCTTGGCATCTCAGTCAGCTTACTAAAAAAGTTCTCAAAAGCAGGAGTGTTCAGAGCTACAAAGGTGAACTATGGACTTAGCCATCTGTGACAACTTGTTTTCCCTTTGCTTAAAGGTAAAGGTAAGGGTAAAGGTTCCCCTCGCACATACATGCTAGTTGTTTCTGGCTCTAGGGGCGGTGCTCATCTCTGTTACAAAGCTGAAGACCCAGCGCTGTCCGAAGACGTCTCCGTGGTCATATGGCTGGCATGACTAAATGCCAAAGGTGCATGGAACTCTGTTACCTTACCACCAAACTGGTCCCTATTTTTTAATCTATTATTCTTTGCTTAGGGGAACCTATTTAAACTGCTTTTCCACCCAAGACCCAATTGTGATCACCCAATTGTGATCATTATCCCTTTTAACTGCTTGAAAACTGTTGTTTGTTTGTGTGTGTGAGTATGTGTGTATTTCTATTGTTAATCATTTGGAAAGCTGCCTTCAGTGAATAATCAACACCTTTATTGATCCAATAAAGTAATAAATACACAAATAATTAAATAATAAATTTGTTCACTGTAAAATATACTTTATAAAACATCCTCAGTGATCATTTTTTAAAATCTAGGTTTCGTTGTTTTTAGTAAACATCTTATATAACTGAAACAAAAATACTGAGGTCTACAATTGGAAAAGTATTTTTGCTAAAACAAAACAAGAATCCAAGTGAAGTATTTTCTTTCTTTACTGAAGTGTAAAATCATAAAAATGATTTTATCAAATCATAAATTTGAAGAGTTTATAAATGGAAAGTATCTTCTGTTTGCCTCCCGCTGTCGAACTCCTTTTTCTTTTGTGTTGTGCCATTTGATTGCTTTTTGTACCCTATGACTATCATTAAATCTTGTACCTTGTGATTCTTGATTCTTGATGAATGTATCTTTTCTTTTATGTATACTGAGAGCATTTACACGAAGACAAATTCCTTGTGTCCAATCACACTTGGCCAATAAAGAATTCTATTCTATTCTATTCTATTCTATTCTATTCTATTCTATTCTATTCTATTCTATAAAGAATTCTATTTAGTTTGTAAACTTGAAGGAGGGCATGGTTGTTTTCTAATGTTCAATAACTCTAGGAGTTATTTTCAGCCAATGAATAAAATAAATAAATGGTTTACTTTTGAGTCAATTTGCACACTCTGCTAATCAAGATGAATTACTTAACTAAGTGCATTGATTTGCTTCTGTTCAGCATAATACTTCTAAATTATGCATATCAAAATAGTTATATAACACAGGGGTGGGATTCTACCAGTTCACACCTATTCGCTAGAACTGGTTGTTAACATTCTAAGCAGTTCGGAGAACCGGTTGTTAGAAGAAATTACTGGCCTAATCCTGTAAGGAAGGCAGGAAGGAAACATTCTGGTGTTGCTTACAGAAACTGCCTCTCCGTTAATCTTTATTACATTCTTGGCAGGACTAGACTTCCTGTCTCAGGAACGTCTCTAGAGTTTTTTTCCCTCTTTGCTGGTACTTTGCTTGTGTGGAGTGACCATTCAAAGTTACAGTGGCACTGAAAAAAGTGACTTATAACCAGTTTTCACACCTACGACTGTTGCAGCATCCCCAGTCACGAGAGGCCAGGCGAGGAGATGCATGCCTCGATGTGAGTGACGTTGAGTTGGCCATGCCCAGCCAGTCACATGACCACCAAGCCACACCCACCACCTAAGCCACGCCCAGAGAACCAGTTGTTAAAAATTTTGAATCCCACAGAACATATACTGAGAAGGATCAGCCTTTATTTAAGCATGTGTAGTTCTAATGTAGCATAGATAATTTGTTAGTTTTATTTTGGGAATTTATTAACAAAGCAAATAGGAGAAAACTTACAATGTTTTTAAAATTATCTTTTATCAGACATTATCAGACATGATTATACATCTTATACAGTTTAATTTTTCAACTTTTTTCTGAATAATTTTTTGCTTTTCAATGCATATTGAATATATTTCAGAATGTCAGATGATATTATTTGTTGCCTTTATTTGGAAATAAATTATGGCAATGCAGAATTATTCAGTTCAAGACCAACTATATCATTCATTTGATGGGTAATATTATTATTATTGAATAATAATATAATAATAATAATAATAATAATAATAATAATAATAATAATAATAATAATAGAAATATTATTGCTTCTGTTATGCTTATATGAAGGCACAAAGACAGTAGAGTATCAACCTGGCTAAACTCTTGTAAATGGCAGTTACTGCATCAGATCCCAGAGTAACAGAGGGGAACGAACAAACAGAGGGAATGTTTTGTGGGTATGACGCACTGGAGTATGAGACACCGATGAGTGATGCGCGTGCTAACACAAACTTACCTGATGAAGAGTTCTTGAGAGAGTCCGAATCATCTTCAGCGAGAAGTCCAATGCCGCCACGTCCGGAACTTTTGGTGACAGCTGATCCATTCCAACCAGCTGCAAAGACTGAACTGCGCAGGTCGGGGTGAGAGAGACGATGCCCCAGCCCTGCAAAGCTTAGGAAATATGCTTTTTTCCTATGGTTTGAAGTCTCAGACAAATCAGCAGCATCTAGGAAACAGTCAAAATGATTAAAGTAAGATTCCCAAGTTTCTGATGATGGGTGAAAACATGGAAATGTCGGAGCAGTTGACACCTTGTCTATCCTGAGGTTAAAAAAAACAACACAATACCAGTGGCTCTTCCTTCCTCAGCTTTCAGGCAGGCATCCCACCTTCGTCGCCAATATTATATTCTTTCTAAGAATGAGCTGAGGCCGGCATTGAAGAACGAAACAATGTTTATTGTAACAAAGAAACAGGTTACCCTAATCTGCTTATTATATGTTGCTGAATCGACCAGCTGACAGGTAACAGCTGGTGCTGACTGACAGCTCCCTTTTATAGTTCACTGTCAGGCTGCTCAGCCAATCAGAACAAGCAAAACTCCTGCTCAAAATGTGGACCAACAAATAGAACTTCTGTAGAACACAGTACTTGTAAATAGCAGTTACTGCATCAGATTATAAATAACAGAGTAAACACTGTGAAGCCAAGATGATCCCTCTAAAGATGGAAAATCTTATAACTGTGGAGGTCTTCCAATTATTGTTCACAGGATAAGGAAGAGATCTATTCAGAAGATTCTTCTGAAACCTGGTTTGGCAAGTTAAGTAATTTCAAGAGTGGTGGGGAGATATTCTAGTATTTGCTGGCTGAAACAATAGCACCAGTTTGCTGAGGGATGAGCCATCCTTTCTGCCACATTTGCTCACGTTAGACTGTACACATATTAGGCAATGTGTTTTTGATCTGGGGACAGCCAAGTGCATGTCTAGTAGCATCCTGAAACTGAGTTAAAAATTTACACATCTTTGTGGAGGACTTGGAGGAGGGACTTGAACATATGTTAAGACTCACAATCTTTAACATATCCATTTTAACTTTTATTTGAAGATAAATTATTTCTTAGGGTGTGTGTGATTTTGGATCGTACACAAACACAGTTTCTTTTGTTAGATGTTGCAAAAGATGAGTAGGGTTAAATATTGGTAAGGATATACTCCTCATGCAACAAGACCTTCCCCCATTCTCTTGAGAAGAAGTACAACCTGATAGGTTCTCTCCATTTGTTGCCTTATAATTGTTCCAGAGGAAATTGGACAGAAGCATGAACTCGAAGAACCCATATCATTCAGATCATCCTATTCACTTCCCAGCATTGAATAATTCTTTAAAAAAACACACAAGGCCAAATAACACAACAAATATTCTTCCAGTTTGATTCTTGATAAGAGCTTGAGAAAAATCATGTATTATATGAACTATAAAGCAGAAGGTCAGATAAGAAAAAAATAAGATATGGTAAAGGGATATGGTAAAGAAAAAGAAAAGTATCTAAAAAAATTTTTTCCCTTCATCAGATAAAGTTTAAACAATTTTAATAATGTATCACCTTTGTTTAAAATGCAACAAATGATCACTTCTTCCCATATTCCTTCTCATGTCTGTAAACCATATTGATGTATGTTGAGAATCAGTTTGATCTAGTAATTAAGGCCCCTGATTACAAACCAAGAAACTGTAAATTTTAGTTCTCAATAAGAGCTTGAGAAAAATCCTGTATTATAGGAACTACTTGGAAACAGAGAAAAACTGACGACTTAATCTGCTGAAATGAAATGGAAATATGGCTTCAAAAGCCTGGATAGCTTCACCTTCTCAGGAAAACTGAAGAATTCTAGCACATAATCTTAGGAAAATAAAATAAATCTACTTGTGGGTGAGGGAAAAAACAGAGAGATAAGGAAAAAATATTTTTGAAGAAAGCATTGTGTGAAGCATATGTAGTCACTACCGGTCGAGGAGTCATATTCTGGGAAGCCAATATGCTGCCGCATTTTTAGAATAGTGACAGAACCAGATCATTTTTTTTATATTCCGTCTGGTTAAGTGACTCATGAGCTGCTTTAACTACTTCCTGAATAAGCTGTTGTTTGAAACTTTCTTTTTTAAAAATAGTAATTTTATTAAAAATTACATTGCAACAATAAAAATTAATACAAACCTTTAAAAAAAAAGAAAAAGAAAAGGCAGAAGGTCAGGTAAGAAAAAAAAATTTAGAATATGGTAAAGAAAAGGGAAAGTATCTAAAGAAATTATTTTCCCTTTATCACAAGAAATATAAACAATTTTAATAATATATCACCTTTATATAAAATGCAACAAATGATCTCTTCTTCCCATATCCCTTCTCATATTTATAAACCATATCCTGAAATCCTTGTTATTTCAGTCAGAATGTCAGTAAAAGTCCAGAAAGTGTTACTAGAAAAGACAACATATTTATACAACATATTGAGAATCAGTTTGATCTAGTGGTTAAGGCACCTAACTACAAACCAGGAGACCATGAGTTCTAATCTCATCTTAGACATGAAAACTGGCTGGATAACCAGTCTTTTTGTCTCAAATCAATCCACCTCACAGGGCTGTTGCAGGGAAAATGGGAGGAGGAAGGAGTATGTTCAGTGACTTGAGTTATTTATAAAAATAATAATAAATAAATAAAGTAAATGTCTACTTTAACCTTGATCAAATAAGCCAGCTTTATATTCCTTCCTTTTACTTTTAATAATCTTGATCATTAGTGTCTTTTAGAATTTGATTTCTTTTCTTTTCTTTTTTTGCCCATCTCAGAAAAATCTTTCAAGCTTTTAACAAGTTTCTTTTGTACATGCAATAGAGGAAAATTATCCAGAACATTCTCTTGGATCTGCAAGAATCTCTACTGAATGTTTATTACATTGCTGGTGTTCTTCCTATAAGGGTCAGGTAATGTGCTCCATGGGAGGAGTTCTAGTCTAGTCTCTTCTTGAAAGCTTCCAGAGATGAAACTCCCACAACTTCTGAAGGCAAGCTGTTCTATTGGTTGATTGTTCTCACTGTCCGAAAATTTCTCCTTTTCTCCAGGTTGAATCTCTCCTTGTTCAGTTTCCATCCATTATTCCTTGTCTGGCCTACATGTGCTTTGGAAAATAGCTTGACCCCCCTTCTCTCTGTAGCAGCCCCTCAAATATTGGAACACTGCTATCATGTCTCCCCTGGTCCTTCTCTTCACTAGACTAGCCATGCCCAGTTCCTGCAACTGTTCATCGTATAAGGCTAAAACATACTCCCAGCTCCAGCTGAGCTACTTCTGATTTACGTAGCAGCCTAACTTGTTTCCTTTTCATCTTTTTCCCTATTGGGATTATTAGAGTAGCAGTGGGAGTTGAGAATGTCAAGTAATTAAGCCACTTTTGCCCTGTTTATTTTAATCCCACATCTCATTTAAGAGCTCACGATAAAATACATAAATCCCCTCTTCTCATTTCTTTTCTACAACAGCAACTTTGTGCTCTCTCTTACACACACACATCTGTAACATATAAAGTAATTGTTACAAATTCTTCCCCCATTAAGAAGTGAAGAATTCTCCAAATGAAGTTTAACTTCTGGTGACCTCATAAACACAGCCATACAGTTTTCTTACCAATAGTATAGAATTATTTGCTATTAGTGTGGAGTCCTTGGTGTTCTCCACGCTGATGATATTATCTACTTGGGCAATGAAAAGTCTGCAAGAAAACAAGCAAGTTCAGAGAGCACTAAGGACCCCACAGTTCAACCATGAGCTACAAATATTCTCTTCCAATTTGCTGTTACCTTTCCCTTCTAGGATGCTTTCTGACTTCCCAATCTAGCCTATAGCCCTGAGATTCCCTGGTGGTCTGCTTCCCAAGCATTGACCAAGTCCAACTCTGCTAAGCCTCAGCCTTATTGTCCATTTCCCATTTTCTCCATGAATGTAGAGTAAAGCTGTATCTTATCTCCTGAAATATGGCTTGCTTCTGACTGAAGAACTGATTCTGAGAAACATTTTCTTAGTATGTTTTTATTTCAATTTACAAACAGGTCCTGGCTGATGCAGCCTCTACATTGTGTAAATAAATAATAAGATTAAAAAGAAAGGAGAAAAAAATAATTACATCAAACAGAGTGGTCCAAAAGAATTTTCTTTTCTTTATAAATTTTGTTTTAAAGTGCCATAGCCATTTGTTTTTTTTATATGCTTTCAGAACAAGGAATGTCCCATGTGGTGGCAGTATTAAGCTCCTTGAGGGCAGCCTGTTCTTCCTTACAGGATTTTTATATGTGTTTGAATCCATTATGCAAACCAACATATGATCAGATGAATCATAACTAAAATTTATTTTTCTTCCTCTTAGCTGTGACATGGCATTTTTATCTTTGTAGTGGTCCATTATAGTACTAATGCGAACATTATATTTTCTCTTAAAGCTGTGCTGTTAGAAAAACTGGCAGCTTAGGAGGATCTTAATTTTTTTAGAGTTTTTAAGGAAAGAAATATATGTCCATATATCAATATATGTCCAATCAGTAGACCAAAAAGGAAAGCTGCTTTATAAAGACATCATTAACTTTGACATATATTTCACTTATCCTTAAATTATGATAATCTCGATTATCCAGGGGGTGGATTTTTTTTATGACTTTAACAGCCCACTTTTGTAAATCCAGTAATGAGTCATTATCCAGGTTGTTTTTCATCCCTTGCCTTACCATTTGTATTTGCATTTTAGTTTTCATCTCTGTCTTACAGTTCAAAACTTCTATTTTATTTTCTGCTATTTCCATATATATGCTTGTTTTTGTTTTATTTCTTCATTCTGGCAATGTGTAAATTCTTCCAAGTTATTCTCCATTGCATCCTTCATTTCTTCTTTAAGATCTTTTCATGAGCATATATTGTTGTTATTGTACCTGCAAAGCTTCTTTCACATTTCTTTAAAAAAGCCTTTGAAATGTCCCTAGTGTAATACTTTTATCTGTCATCTTTTCATTCCTGGTTATCAAATTCAAAAAGATAGAAAACAGACTTTTCTTCTTTTTCCTCTACCAGAAATCTTTAGCCACATCTAGTGTCTCCTTTTTGTAATCACATAGTCTGACTCAAATTTCTTTTTGCTTCTTTTAAAAAATAAATAAACCAATCATTTCTCTCTTGAAAGACTAAACAATTTGTGTTTCCACAAGGATATTATTTTGTTTTTAATTATTTCAAAAATCTTAAAGTAAAAGTCATAATATTCCAAACATGGGATCAAATATTTCAAATTTGTCTGGTTTCTTTGTTTCAAACTATTTAAATTTGTTATCCAGCTTTTTGTTATTTATTTATATTCTTTAAATTTTTTAAATTGTTCCTTATTTTTTTCCCCCTTTATTCTGGAATGGATCACCCATCCAGTAGTTTTTCAAAGTTGTTCAGAAGATCTCTTTTAATTTTAAAATAGCTATGTTCCAAAACTGTTTAGAAAATGATTTTTTAATTAACCCATTGTTCATATAAGCTCTGCTGGGCTTGAGAGCTTGATGGATCTCCTCATCTCCTGATGAGCAAACTTATGAGTTGAACAATGTCCTATGGCCTTCTCATGAGGAGCAGCTGTCTTGAGTGCAAGTAGATGATTTCTCATCCTCTCCCTATCCAAAGAGGTTTTGCTGGATGAGACTTGTCACTAGTTATGCTCATTATATAGATAGTTAAATGTATTAATTGGTAGAGGGGGGTATAAAAATGTCAGCTGAGTTCTACTAGTGGATGGGATTCCAGTTTTAATTCTAAGTACTGCATGTACAAAATATTAACTGAGTTCTCGGTCATGATCTCAGTAAAATTAAGGGTATTTAAGAAAGTAATTAACTGAACTTTTTTAGCTTGATACAACTACTCTAAAAACAATTAAGTTATTCTTGTTCCTTTGTTGTCTTTTTTCGATCCTTAGTACTTAGTAGTTATATAGAAAGGGATCTGCCCCAACACAGTTTCTGAAGCTGAAGAAAAATAGATATTTCCTTGAAGGACTTGTTATCAAAAATCTCAGTTGCAAACCAATCTTTTCTTTTGGGGTGTGGGGGGGCTTTCCTGATGTACTGTACAATACTTCCCAGTTTCTCTAGCCATTCTAACTGATGACAATAGGAATTGCAATTTATCATATTTGAGAAGTGTCCATTGGGAAGATTTTGGTGAATCCTTTACTTTTAGCTAAGGAAAGCCATTGGCTCTTTGATTATATAACATCGTTTTGTAGCAAAAACCTGGAAAGCTCATATTTATGAGACAATGATATGCCCAGAAGAAAGACAACACTCCTTGCTTCGGTCCTTAGTTAATAGAGAAAACTATTCCCTGGATTCATTTGTTATATATATGTCCCTTCTTACAACTTTTATCAGCATCCGGTTACATTGCTGCTTGCTAGAATTTAAAAAAACAGATTTAAGAAAAGTTTTTTGGGCGAGGTAGGGTTAAAGCTGAATGTGGTTGTGGGTTTTTCAGTCATGTTCAGAAAGACAACAGTGTAACATGGGATAGGGTTTTTTCTTTCCTTTTGTTTGTGACAGTTATATCAGCAAGGAAAGTCCAGGCATGTTCAAACAGTACTTTAACCTTATTTTCATATTACTGCAGCCCAGAATAAACATCCAAGAGTGTTTCTGTGGACAGTGCTTCAGGCGATTGTTGTATGTTTTCCTCAGCCGCTCTCCCTTGGGTAGGACAGACAAGACAATGCGATTTTTCCCTCGAGCCATCATCTTAATTTTAGTAGGCTTTATTTCCCTGTTATGGTGGCACCATCATCTCTCTATCCCTCAGCAGCAAGGTAAGATACCACAACCCCCCTCCCTGATCTGAAAGCAACACTAAGCTGCCTTAACTAGCCAGAGACATGTGTTGAGAAAATATAGGTGGTGGAAGACACTTTCCTATGTTCTTAGAATCAAGGTATTTAATAGGTGTCTTGCAATAGAAGCCAAGGAAATTTTAATAAATTTATTAAAACAAATGTCAACCATCTCTAACAAGTATGGCTTAATTGAAGAAAAACTCCTTTAAATCTGCCATATTCTTTCTTTTTTATACAGACATACATATCCGTTACAATTCATTGCCAATGAATCCTGGCTCCATAGCAGAGGATTCATTTTAGTGACCTGGTAACATAGAATGAACAAATAATAGTGATAGAGTAACTTATCCTCCTCTTCCTTTTCAAATAGTATCTTAATAATATAAAAATGTAACTTTATTGATATAGTATAGCAGTAAAATAAACAAACCCACTAGGTATTTATTTCAAGTGTTCATTATTTGATTGGCAACTGATAGTAGGAGAAAATATGCTCAACAACCTCCCTCCCAGCAAACTATTGTAGGGAAGGATAAACTTGTTAATATCTGGGGTTTGACATTATCGTATCAGGAAAGCAAATTGTTGAATGGGGTCTGCCTCACATGTTGCTTGGGTGGGGCCATGCAACATTTATGAGAGGAGGTGTGGGTTTGGGGTCTTTTTCTAGTTTGGTATAAGATCAGATTGTTTTGGAAAAAGCTATGTTAAGCCCATACCAGATCCTTTAAAACTATTTGTGTAAGTTTCTTGTCCCCCAAAAGTTAGGAAACAAAGTTATTGCTTACTCAGTGGCACAACTGGAGGAAACTAAAAAAAAAAAAAAAAGAAAGGGGGGAGCTTGTAGTCATAAGTATCTCTGTGGCCAAAAGGCCCTTATTAGAACTAAAGGCACAAATGTTATCAAGCAGCTGATGCTACACATACTTGAATAGCTTTCCCCATCCTATGTTTACAGACCATTTGACCAACGAAGAGGAGATGGATGTACCCCGCACATTTGATGCTCTGCTACATATTCAGCAGGTCAGAAAAAAGACATTGCGGTCTTTCTGCAGGAAAAAGAGCAAACTCACTAAGCTTCCAGCTATCCAAAAGGAAGCTTCCCAACTACTCTCTTCTATTGCAGTGAATCACAACCTTAATTTCCTATATTGCAAAATACCAGCCACCGGAGTGGAAGAGTGGGAGAAGCTGTTGGAAGTGATATTGGAGAATGAAAATGTCACATTGCAGGCACCTGTGCCCTATCACCAGGACTTTGGTAACAAAATGGCCTTGAGTAAATACAATTTGACATCAATGGAAACTCTGCTTAAAGCCTACACAAAAGTGGTTTTCATTAGGGATCCTTTCCATAGACTCATGTCTGCTTACATGCATCGATTGGCAGACAATCAAACCTTCAAAGAGTTCATTGACTATATCTTGTACAGTGGATTGAAGAATGCCAGTGTTGAGTGGACACCCTTAGTCAAGCTGTGTCATCCATGTCTTGTTCAATATGACTATATCATAATGTTTGGTTTTCTTGGCAATGAAGTACACCATTTAATGCTCCGGACTGGATTTTCAGATAACATCCAGATGCCCAAGTTCATGGACTCCAAGATCCAGAGGACATATAACTGGCTGGAAGAACAGATGTTTAGTGAATTATCCCTTATGCAGAAGAAAAGTCTTTGCCATTTCTTTCGATTTGACTTTGCTGCATTTGCTTTTCCCAGAAGTTTGCTCTGGGACCTCATATGCATTTCTGGAAACAGGATAGAATAGAATAACAACATTGGAAGGGACCTTGGAGGTCTTTGTTGAGGTAATTCCCTGTTAGGAGAATGAGCGCATACAGGGAGACGTAAAGAGAGCAGTGTTGGAATAATACACACAGAGCACACAGATACACTGTACAGTAAATGTAGGTTTTTACTTCCAGAAAGGTTTAAGCAAAGTCCAAAATAAGCAGTCCAAAATCATTCACAGGTAAATCAGTCAGTTTTTTCAATTCAGGGATAATTCAATAACAAATTCCAGTGTCAAAAACAGTTCAGTATCAGACTTACATCAAATCCAGTAATATCAGTCAATTAGGAAAAATGGAGGAACGGCAATACTTTCCAACAGAAGGAAACAGAGATACTCACTCAGACACATGCTCTTCTGAGACTAAGACTAAACAACCGAGGTTTCTGGCTCCATCTTATGGCCGTTTGAGAAACCACACCCAATTGCATGCTCTTGCATTCCCTTAAAGATATAGTACTAAAATGTTTATCCTGGTTTATATATTTCTAACCCAAATACCTGTTAGGTGACTTATATTCCTCACATTCTCCCCTTTTGGGTAAGATAATATATACAACCTTACATTCTAAGTCCATAATCTTCACAGCACGCCTTATAGAGCCTTGGGCCTTTGTAAAATGATCTGCTATATTGTTTTCTGACATACAGTATTCTAGCTTAATCATCTTACTTTGCACACATTGTCTCACATTTAAATATCTTAAATCTATGTGTTTCGTTCTTGTTTTAACAGCAATATTTGAAGCCATCTGTATTGCTGATTGGTTGTCTTCATAAATAACAATAGAATCTGTTACATTAATTCCCATATCAATTAATAATTGCTTATACAAAACTAAATCTGTACATAATAAAGACAAACGTGAGAATTCAGCCTCCATTGTTGACAAACTTAAATGTTTCTGTCTAATAGATCTCCATCCAGTCAATGCTTTTCCCAATAATACAGCAGTAGCCGATATAGATTTTTGTGTATTTATGTCTGTAGCAAAACTTGCATCAGCATATGCAGTTAAATTCAGTTCATCTTTTGGCTCCAAATACAATGCATAATGCATTGTCTGTTTCAGATAAACACACGTTTAGCAGCTTGCCAATGCCTTTCAGTTGGCTCAGCGTTAAATCTTGCTAATTAATTAACACAGTATGCAATATCTGGCCTTGACCAATTATTGAGATAAGATAAACTACCAATCAAAGACTGATAAATGTTCTTATAAAAAACAGGACTTTGTACATCACTATGGCTAAACTCCTGACTCATTGGTGTTTTAGCCGGTTTACAAAGTTCCATTTTAAAACTTTTTAGTAATTGGTTAATTTTATCTGTCTGTGAGATCTTGTATCTTCCCCTAGTTCTATCTATCTTTAAACCAAGATATTGTTTGATTTCTCCTAATCGTTTTATCTTAAATTTCTTTTTCAATAGTGAAATTATCTCAGTAGCTTCTTGTTCAGTTTTGGTGATTAATGCTATGTCACATAAATAATCGTAAATAATAACAATAATGAAATTGCACCATTATTTTCTCTTTTAAACAAACATGGATCAGCCATGCCAGCTACAAAACCTATCTTAGTTAATTCTTTAACTATACATTGGTTCCACTCATATCCTGATTGCTTCAAACCACAAACCATCAATTTCCAGCAATCATTATTATCAGTATTATCATTTTTGAGACCTAAAGGTTTATTTAAATATATAGTGTGTTGCAATGGTGCATGCAGATATGCTGTCTCTACATCCAAATGATTTACAATGTATTTCTCTTTAGCTGCCCACACTAATGCTGCCCTTAATGTAGTAGCCTTCAGACTAGGTGCAAACACCTCATCGTAGTCATTTGCTGTCTGATTGAACCCTTGTGCTACTAACCTGGCTTTATGGGTAACAGTCCCATCTGTCTTAAGCTTATATATCCATTTATATTCTATGGCATGTTTACCTGATGGTAACTTAACATTTTTGAATACCTCCAGTCTTTTTAATGATTCCAGTTCCTTATCAATTGCTTTCTGCCAAGCAGCCTGATCCTTAGCAGGATACAGTTTCAGTTCACTATAATTACTTGGAACTGTACTCACATGGCATACAACACTAGCCTGATATCTATCAGGTGGTCGTGTTACATGGGTTGTATCTTGGTAATACAGGGCTTACTGGTGGACTTTCTTGTGCCACCAGCTCCTGTTCTTCTATTTCTTCCTGTGCCTGTTCTCCTACTTCTTCCTGTTCTTCCTCTTCAATAGCTATTTGTTGTTTACTGATATCATCTTTAGGGACTATTTGGATGTCAATAATAATATCATTGCTGGATTCCTGTTCCAGTTTATCCCACCCAACATGCTCGAGAAATTTTGCACTAGCACTACAATAAACATGAGCTGTGCCTTGATCCCAGAATCTAAATGATCTATGGTTGGCCTCATAACCCACAAAAAATAATTTCTTAGCTCTATTTTGCCCTTTCAGTCTTACTTGTGAGGGAATATGCACCCATGCTGAAGCTCCAAATGTATGTAGGTAACTTAAATTTGGTTTTCTGCCATGCCAATGAGTGAATGGCAATTCACCAGTTGTTGTATTAACTACATTGTTCAAAACATGGTTACTACACATTATGGCCTCACCCCAAAGTGTTTCAGGTAAACCTGAATCAGATAACATAGTGCGAGCCATGGCTGGTAATGTTTGCCCTCTTCATTCTACAAACGAGTTATGTTGTGGTCTGTAAGGTGCAGAATGTTTATGCTCAACACCAGCCAATTTTAGCATAGTTTGGAATCTTTTGTTAACAAATTCAGTCCCATTATCAGTTACTAAAGTAATTACTTTACTTTTCATTTTTCTCTCAGCAAACTTTAGCCAGTTAAAGAAATGTTGGAATGTTTCTGTTTTGTTTTTCATAAGATAGCAGAAACCGTATCGTGAGTAATGGTCCATAATACTCAAAATATAACAGGCACCTCCTAAACTTGGTTTGTTAGGACCAATTATGTCAGCAAAAACAACCTCTAAAGGTTCTTTAGTCTTAAACCCATTTAGTCTGTTTGCAGGGGTAACCTTACTCTTTTCTTGACTACAAGCATTACAGTGTAAATACTTGCTACAAGGTTTCAATTTTACTCCCTCTGACAATTCAACAGTTTGTTTGAGCATTTTGAAATTAATGTGCCCTAGACGTCTATGTAGTAAATGTATATATTCATCATGTGGCTTAACATTGTTATAAACTGAGTTAGCTGACCATCAGCTGATCAACTGATCATCATGTATTACATATAAATCATTCTTTAATGTAGCAGTGACACTTTTACCCTCTTTCTCTATTATACAGTTATCTCCCCTAAAGTTTATTACATAACCAAGATTAACTAAAGCCCTTACTGATAACAAATTAAATTTCTGTTTAGGTACATATAATATAGTTAAATGTTCATTTATACAAGAACAATATGCAGTACCTTCACCTGATGCTTTAATCTTCCATCCATTTGCCAATGATACATGTTGTGTACTCGTGGACATCTTTACAAACCTGTTTCCATCCTTAGTAATACATTGTGATGCTCCACTATCAACAACCCACAAATCATGGTTTACAGTTGAATTGCTAGACATAGCTAAACTAACATTCTTTTCGGCCTGCTGGTGTTTGCCAGTATTCTGTCCTTTTCTTTTCTTACAGAATCTAGCTATATGTCCGCTAGCCCCACAAGAAAAACATTTCCTAACAGTATAGGCAATTGAAGATAAATCCTCTTCTTGTGGTTATTCCTTCCTCATTTGGTCCCTATCCAGCCGTCTTTTTGCTTCTTCTTACAACCTTCCACTTATGTCAGTCAATGTCAGTTTATCTCTGGGCAGTAATTCCAGTGAAGATACATAATCATCATAACTTTCATCCAATGAGGAAAGAATGATGTAAACTTGATGCAGCTCTGAAAATATCAGTTCTTTTTCATGTAGCTCTTGAAAAATTCTTTTCATGAAGTTTAAATGAGCTAACATATCTCCACCTTTCAGAAGACGTGCTCTAAACAGTTTACGTGTAAGATGTATGTGTGCACCTACACTGTCACGAACATAAATCCTCTTCAAATTCCCCCAACACCTAGCAGCAGACTCTTCTCTATGAATATGGACTAGCTGCTGGTCACTCAGTGTTAGTCCAATTATACAAAGAGCTTGTTCATTGTTCTGGTTAAAGTCAGCAAGCTTCCTGGCATCATCCTCATTAGCTGGATCCCAAGCATTTACATCCGGTGGGTCTTGAACTACATTCCATAAACCTTCTTTACGCAGAAGTAGACTGCACTTCATAGACCAGGAAACATAGTTTGTTCCATCCAACTGGGTTATCAGTGATAGACATGTTGAAGTGACTTGTGCTATCTTTATCAGGATAGTAACCCACAATAATACTGTTAATAATACTGTTTACCCAACAGTAAACAGCTGTCTGTATACAGTACTGTGCATTCACACTAACTCTCAGTTATCTGAGCCTGGTATGGCCTGGGCCCATAACCAGTGTTGAGGTAATTCCCCGTTAGGAGAATGAGCGCATACAGGGAGACGTATAGAGAGTAGTGTTGGAATAATACACACAGAGCACACAGATACACTGTACAGTAAATGTAGGTTTTTACTTCCAGAAAGGTTTAAGCAAAGTCCAAAATAAGCAGTCCAAAATCATTCACAGGTAAATCAGTCAGTTTTTTCAATCCAGGGATAATTCAATAACAAATTCCAGTGTCAAAAACAGTTCAGTATCAGACTTACATCAAATCCAGTAATATCAGTCAATTAGGAAAAATGGAGGAACGGCAATACTTTCCAACAGAAGGAAACAGAGATACTCAGACACACGCTCTTCTGAGACTAAGACTAAACTACCCAGATTTCTGGCTCCATCTTATGGCTGTTTGAGAAACCACACCCAATTGCATGCTCTTGCATTCCCTTAAAGATATAGTACTAAAATGTTTGTCCTGGTTTATATATTTCTAACCCAAATACCTGTTAGGTGACTTATATTCCTAACAGTCTTCCAGTCCAACCCCCTGCCTTGGCAGGAAACCCTACACCATCTCAGACAAATGGTTATCCAACATCTTTTTAAAAACTTCTAGTGTTGCAGCATTCACAACTTCCGGATTACTTTAGACATCAAAGAAGAATGCACAGAACTGGACTGAAGTGAAATCTCAGACTTTTACAGAATGGGGACCTACACTGGTAGCCTTGACATCTAGTGGAAGCAAATTCTATAATGTAATTATGTGCTTTGCAAAGAAATAGTTCCTGTTATTGGTCCCAAATATTCTGGAATTGTTTATAGTCCATTTTTTAAATTTTATGCTCCTTAATAATCTGCAAATAATCAAAAGCATTGTCTGGATATAAAGCTTTGGGGAAATTCTACTGTTCACATTCTCCCATAACAATGGGATCTATATTCTACTTGGATGCCAGTTGACATGGTTCATGAACCTTTGGGAGATAAATTTTGTGAAAGCATTTTAAAGTCCAAGTATATAATAACCATCATATAGGTCATGTCTACTTATGTAAAGTTCTCCATTTTTTGCCTTGGGGGGCACATTAGGGTTTGGAGACTGTCTAAAATGAAGCTCTTGCCAAATGGCTACTCTAGAAGATATAATGAACTGCAAAGCACACCCTGATCTTCAAATAGGTGCTGGGTTTTATCAAAGTATTTTAAATTAGTTTGCTCAGCAATAGTGTTGCAGGGGAGTCTGCAGCACATTTGTACTACTGTTATTAATGGCATTTCATTCAAGGAAAACCAATCTGGTGAAATGAAGAGCAAGTTTGTAACTCAACATCTCAAGAATGCCAGGTTGAAATGCCACCATGTTTTCATGTTAACATAATCATTTCATGACTTTTTTTTTTTCAGGTTGGGTAACGAGACCAGAAGCATCCACAAGAGCAGGGGTGTCAAACTTGCGTCATCATGGCGGCATCATGTGACATATTATGATTTTTTTTTCCTTCACTAAACCAGGCGAGGGCATGGCCAGCGCGTGAGGGCCACAAGTTTGCAGGCCACAAGTTTGACAGCCCAGGACCAAAGGCTCTAGATTTTAATTGCTTGAAAAAGGTTTTGAATAAAAGGAATGATGCACTTATGGTGTGTTGCATTGTTTTCCATTCAATCTTTTGAATGACCTTTTGAATTCTGTGTTTTCCACATTATTCTTTTTCTTTCTGCAATATGGAGTTATATTCATACATTCCTGCCTGAACTATCCATAGGTGATATAAAAATTAGAAACACTTTAAATTTTACTTTTGTAGCTATCAAAATTACTGTTGTGGCAGGACAGCTTTCAGCATAGTACCAATATATTACCAGTTCTGGTGAACTTTGGGACTCATTACAGTTCGTGAAAATTATTCGTATATGACTGGATGATTTAGTGGTGGTATATTGGTTTTTAAGAAGAGATTGGCCATTTGAACAAGTGATTGGAAGACCTCCAAGGTCATTCCAACTCTCTTATTCTGTATTCTATTATGTATAAATTAATGGTCCATATTTGATCTCTACATTTTGGCCATATCTAAGAAATACAGCTGAGATTGGAATTGTGTATAGAATACAACATTTGATTCCCAGTGACTGTAATTCCTTTAGGCCAGGGGTGTCAAACTCAATTTCATTGAGGGCCGCATCAGGGTTGTGTTTGACCTCAGTGGGGCTGCAGGGTGTGGCCAAGATAGGCGTGGTCAGTTTGACATGTGTTTTTGGTCACAATGGCATCCTGCAGCCTTCTGCCAGTGAAAACAGAACTCAGGGCAGTGTGTGCCTCCCTGAGTTCTGTTTTCAATCACAACGGCCTCCTGCAGCCCTCTGCCAGGGAAAACAGAGCTTGGAGAGGGTTGCAGGTCTCCCGAGTTCCATTTTTACTGGCAGAGGCATCATGATCCAGTCCGTTGCTGTTTCCAGGGCAACCCTGTGGGCCAGATGTAAGCAACCCACAGGCCAGATCCAGACTACAGGTGTTATGCCCCTGTTGGAATCTGATTCTGAGGGGAAGGTCGAGCAGCTGACAGGGAGTGGGAGTGAGGCTCCAGTGGCTGTGGAAGAAACTAGGGAAGGGCACAGTCTGGCTGGGCACCCCCTCTTCATCCTAGGGCACGCAGGGAGAAATGGAGAAGGGAACAATGTGAGTTATGTGGTTTATGGGGAAGGAAAGAGCTCTGGTCCCTTTCATTAGCTACAGCTAGGAAATCTGTTTAAAAAGGCAAATTATGCACAGCAAAGTTGATGGAAGCAAAGCGTGAATTATCTTTGTTTGTCAAGGCTTATCTGGGTTCTGGCATCCTCCCAACTGTGTGTGGGGGTTTGAGGGGCAGAGGCCCATTGGCCAGAGTGAATAAAGCTGGCTATAAATGGGTGGAGGCAGGAGGCTGGAGGTGAAGGAGGCGCAGTCAAGGGTAGGAGTCTGAAAGTCCCATTCCGAACCAGAAACTGCATCCCAAGAGTCCAAGACAAAATCAGGATCTTTGAATGATACCATTACCTGGTTTCTGAATATTTGGAAGTGAGTTTGTAGTATCTGACATTGATTCTAGGATTCTAAGATCCTAAAAGAATGTAAGGAGCTATATAGCACAAAGAGTACAATGGGATTTGATGTGGGAGAAATGCCCAATAGTTATATGGTAAACTAGATGGCTTTTAAACACTTCAGATATATTATGAACTAATTCATCTTCAGGAAGGAAGTCCAGTCAGTTCACCTATACATTTCTCTTCCTGAAATGGAACTAGTATCATCAACTTGTTCAGTATTCTTCCCATTTCTCTAATATTTTAGAGCTCCTTAACTTATCTATAGAAAATATGTTTATTGTACAATGTTTTTTATTTTTTTTTATTTGTTTTAAAATTTATGGATTTTGGACATATTCACCATGAGTACAAAATGCAATAATAATAACCCTAGCCTACAGACAAAAGTACTGTAGCATAGAATGGATAAAAGGGAGAAAATCAATATCCATGTAGTGGAGTGTTTGGTTAAATAAACACTGCACTGAACAAACACCAAACACTGCACTGAACAAACACTATAGGGCAAAATATGGGAAGACGGTCTTCCCTAATATGTCTCCTCAAATTGTGCTTTTGTGAAATCCCACAATCCTCAGTTTAGCCAAATTAAACTGGTGATAATGTTCCAAAAGTTGTGAGAAAAACAGCTTTCTATATAGGTTACTGATATCCTGTTTATGTCAACTGAAAAGTAAGCCCCACCAAGTTCAATAATCCCATGGATTTGGGTATTGGGTCATTATATGCCTCGCATCTCCTCCTTGGGGTGATTGCCTCACTCTGACTAAGGGAATAATACTGATTTTACTCTAGCAAATTTGAAAAAACAGGAAGCTGAAAACAGAGGTCAAAAGTGCCTTTGTTAGCCATTAAACTACCCCTCTCATCCTTAGTACACCAAAGAAAAATGAAACAGTGGCCTCTCCTCACTGTCTTACCATCTTCAATGATCCATCCAAAAGATTAAGAAGAAATTAAATGTGGTGATGATGATTAATTGGTTGCATCAAATCAGCCAAAGATGCATTTTTGAGGCTGGATAGCATGATTGCACTTGAAAAGTAAACATATACATAGTGTTTCCATGATCTTCACTGCAAGCTTAAAGGAACCATTGCAAACTTTCTCTTCACAAAGAAAAGAAAAGTAATTTTCTCTCTCTCCCTTTGTTATATATCACATCTGCAATAATTTATCAACAACAACATTTTTTTATCAACTGATGCTTCCATAATTAAATTATAAAGCTTTCTCAATCAATAAGGTAGACACGGAATACAGTTCTGATTTCAGTTTAGAGGTACTGCTTTGTTTGGTCGCTGGAGAAAAACCTATTTTAATAAGTGGAGCTAATTTCTAGAGACGTCTTCATTCACACGACCACAGACCATGGTTTGAAAGTTCCTGGTACAGCAGGTGGACACTAAAAGAAAAAAATGGGATGAAAACATTATAGATGCTTCAACTTTTTGCATTTCCAAGTAGGGCTGAAAATAGTTTCTGCTTGAAGTCCTGAAATCCTGAATCAATAATGCTGGACTTCATGGATCAAGAGTCATTTAAGGATGACAAAAGATGTTAATTTTGTTTTCTCTTAATAATTTCTGCAGCTATATTGAATTCAATTCATCAATCGTGAAACCTTTTTTAAAAAAAGTTGAACTGACAATTGCATGAATTTAGGAATACATTTCTCCAAACATATGCAGGTTGTTGTTGTAGGTTTTTTGCAATTGTTTCCAATGTTTAAACATTTTGCAAATAATTTTGGTAATAAAATATATCATGCTGCATTATTTTCATTAATATCTGTATTTTGATGGACTTTTACTTAATGTACTTGCCTGCATGGGCAAACTTCTAAAAGACTCTTGTTTTAGAAAAGGTGTACTTTAGTGTACCAGCTAAAAGACTAAGGTTCAGGTCAGAAATCTTTGTTCAAATCTTGCTTCTCCCATGGACTCACAAGGAAATCTAGTTTGCTGTGAAGATTTCAAGATCATACATTTTGAATCCTTGAAAAACACTATAAAATTGTTAAATGCTGTGATTACCAAGTATTTGGGAAAGCCTTTACCAATTCAAAGCAGGGTCCTGGTTCATGTTGATCTAATGCTTAAATAATTATACTTGCAGAAGACAATAGGAGGCAAATTAACTTACCAATTTGGTGAAGGAATCAACACAAGCATTGCGTATTCTTTCTGGAGTAGCTGGACTATCTAATCTGAATGTTCCTTTCAATCCAGATTCTTCCCTTGCAGAGAGAATTGCATCTTTGATAGCATAAAATACTGAGGCTGCTAAGAACAATGGAGGCTCACCCACAGCCTATGGAGATGAAAAGGCAAAAGGCCATGCAATCTTCCATCAAAAACTTATTCTCAGCATATAATTATATCACATATAATGCACTGGTTCACAATTTCACTGTGGAATTACTATGTACAGTGATGGAAAAATGTATCTTTTGTGCATAATTTGTATGTTGTATTCAATGTTATGCTTTCTAATTTGACATCAAAAGCTCAGAAGAAATATGGTCCTTGACCATATCAAACGAGTTTCTTAATAGGACTCAAGACAGCACTTCCTTCTTTTGATTGTCTTCCTTTCACCCAGGCTTTAGTGCTGGACATTAGTCCTATTCAAGTTTATGTTCTTGTCATAAGAAGAATCATGTGAGAATAAGTATGGGGTCATGCTCATGAATTCATTTCCCTCCCAAGACAATTCTAGTCTGAATCTAATGTCTTACATCCATATGTTATACTGTATATATTGGGAGGTGTGTGTCTGTAGAAGAAATCCTGCTTTACTCATATAGACGCCAATTCTGATCATTCATGAAGCTACATTTCCTGGGAATGTATACTACTACAGCAAATTCTCTGCTTTCAAAGTTTTTTCCCAACATGTAATGAATCATCACAATCAAATAACTCCAATATGAGGCAACAATGAGTCTACTTTCACTTTTATAGGTTCCCCAATTGTGTAAGAAGAAGACAAATATATCTGTCTGTTAGGGAATAACTCTGAGTACATCCAGGACCAATAAGCAGTGGCATTATTGATCTTGTATAATGTTTAATTAGAGAAATTAGGTTTGTCGAACACATTAGGGTAAGCTCAAATGGAATTGTATGTGGTTCAGCATGTTGTGTGAACCTGTTCATCATATTAAGCCATAGTATTGTTTAGCTGCTATTTATAGTATTTTGTTAAGCTACATTTAGGATTTAAAATAGTCTGTACATTTGGCCAAAGAGTACTTAATTAGTGAAGAAACATTTGCAATATAATAAACTTTCTATAGCCAGTAACCCAAGTAAACAAAATGAGCAATTCCAGATCATCCTATAGTAAGTTCATTTAAAATGTTTTAAGGTAAGGCAGGATACTATAGAAGAGATAAATGGAGTTGTTAAAACATAATATTTATATTTCTCAGTGTAGTAGTACGAAAATCATTATGCTCTGATGCTCCCGCTAATAAGTTCTGATTTAGCACTGGCCTGTTCTATAAATACAACACTGTTTTAGAATGGTGGATAGAAAGAAAAAAAAAGTGGGGGAAAAACAATCATAAAAGGAAAGGGAGAAAGAAAGATATTCTTAAATAGAACATAGAATTAATTCAGTGGTATTCATCACCTAAAATATATTTGATTGTATTCTGGTTACTTACTAAGGCAATCAAAGCAAGATCCCATGTTGCTAATTGTTATGAAATATATGAAGTACGGGAGATATGAGAACAATGTTCTGCCTCACATATGTGCTTAATAAGTTAATATGTTAATTAACAAATGGAGAAATGTATTTCCCAGTGAGATATTTACCTTAGATGAATAAATGGCTTTGCTGTTTGGACAATCCCGGAGAAGAGAAACATGGAACTCTGATGGAATGTCCCCAAATGCAGGGATCTTGTACATTCCAGGCCCTCGCGTATACAAGTTGCCTTCAGGGGAATAGCGTAGCTCCTCCATGGTAAACAGCCCAATTCCTTGGACAAAGGCTCCTTCAATCTGGAAAAATAAATAAATCAAATCCAAATTTGTTCTTTTCCTTTCTCTTTGGTAACAGTTGAAAAATAAAATGGAAAGATTTCAGAACCAAATATGGCACAGGTTTCTGCAAACATGCTTAGGTCATCTTTCTAAATGCTTAACTATGACTGCAATCCTATTCCCATGTTCTTGGGAATAGGACCCACTGGGTTCATTAACACTGTGTGTAAACCTTACCATCAAACTAAGAAAACTGCTCAGTTCAAAGACTTCGGAGCTAGACTGCAATTATTTAGCAATTAAGAAAAATTTAGCGATTAAGAAAAACACTGTTTGCAGACATTTATATAAATTGCATTACATGACTGTTGCTTAAATTAGTGGCAAAGCAACTAATAAAATTATAACAAATATATTGCTTTACCATCTGTTGTAAGCAATGGTTTAAAGTATATGCTTGCTAATGCATTTGGACATTGTACTGAATTGCATTAGCAATAAATGCCAAACTTTAATGGTCCTCCTCTCAGGGAGGGCCACGAAAGGAAGCTCTCATTGGTCTCATTCAGATGCTGACTCTGAAGTGCTTTTTCAGAAAGATATTCAAATAACTCCCCTTCACTCCTCCCCCTGTCCTTTATTATGGTAAGATTGGCCTCTGTCCAGTTATCTACATGCTCCAAGGAAGTCTGTTTTGCTGGAAGCTTTTTCAAATGCAGAGTAAATGTGGCTCAAACACATTTCATTTTCAATGCATATACATTCCTCCTACAGACATTAACAATGAACTTGTGAATATTACAAGGAAACTTATTATTTGATTAATGTTAGCAGAAAAGATGATTTATCAGATGACATGCATGGTGAATGATTCAATTCAAGTGACACCTGAATGGGGCTTGTTTCCAAACTTCAAAATGTAGCTATTCTGAGTAATTGTAGTTATGTAGAAAACTGAATCAGGTTCATAAATTTTGAAGGTGGCTTGTTTCCCAAAACCATAGATAATATGCATCAAAACCTGTGATCTTTTGTAGAGACAGATGAAGTTCATGAGAGGCCAAAGGCCTCATTGCTAATATTAGACCCAAAAATGGTTCGTGTCATATTGTAGATGAAAAAAGCAATGTTAATGTGTAGTTAAAAACATGAAACATAAATATGAAAGTCCTTGTGAACAATGCTTATTTACAAGAAAAACATTTGCAGATAGGGTTCGGAGTTCACCTAATATAATAAATGTAAAAAAGTTAAATATTAACCAGTTCCAGTTTTAATATTACCACATATTGAAGATTTGCCAGCTCAAATATGTATATATTCAACTAGGTTATATGTCTAAATCAGTGGTCCTCAACCTTTCTGTCTTGGAGAACCAGCGAGGGGAGTGAGAGGGGATGGTTCAATGTGAGTAGCAGGCGAGCACACCTGTCACTCTTGAGCAAATGGAGCTTTACATGTGAGCACCCACCAGTCATGAGAGTGGAGCTGTGTGTGTGTGTGTGTGCACGTTTGCACTCCCCACTTGCATGGCTCTGTTCCAAATGGGCCACAGCCAGTAGTTGGCCACAGCCTGAGGGTTGAGGACCCTGGTCTAAATAAACGGTTTGTGGCATGATATTTAGTTGGTAGCACAGGAAGCCTCCTAGTTGGCTACATATCTGAATTTAGTAATTTAGGTGAATTGCAACACAGGTTAAAACAGAAAGTTCAATTTCTCCAAAACATGTGAGCATTTTCTGAAATGAATCTACACTGTAATGAAGAAACCATTTTCCTTTTTCCACCTGGCATAAAGATATGCATCATGTGCAAAATACTTGAACACAAACTGATAATAAATTAGCAATTAAGTTTCTTGTGTTAAAAGAGTTCATAGTACTGCTGCCTTTTGCTGATTATTAACCAATTTAATCTGTCTGTTTGTACACACATTTATTTCAGCTTAACAGAGTACAGACAACTTGCACTGCTTACCTGCCCTATATCTATAGCTGGATTCAGGCTGGTGCCAACATCCATCACAATATCAGTGCGAAGATTCTAAATATTGAAACAAGTAAAGCCTGAGTAAACACAAGACTAACCACATACTATTAGCTAAATATGCGTATTATTTGACTTGATGTTTTTATTCGTTTGTTTCATGGAAGGGCAAGCTTTTCATCTGAGCTGGAACTATCCAGGTCAAAATTCAGCCTAGATATTGATGTTGACAAGATAACTCTCAGTGTGACTTTAAGATCCCAATCTCAGTGCAATGCAATACTTGATGATTGAAAAAATTATCCTAATTATAGAATTAATTGCTTAAAGATGCAGCTCTTTGGAGTCAAATATCAGGATGGCCTTCTCATTTGTGGAAATCTAACATCACTATGAAATTAATGATTAAAACAAAATTAAAGAAATAGATTATAGAAGTTCCACCACAAATTTGGAAAAGTTTTACCACTTTCATACCGAGATGAATCTACCAAAAGCAAAATACACCAAGTGATTTTTTTTTTAAAAAAACAATAACTATATAACCTTAGAGCAAAAGATTTACTGAAGTTCACACAATCTAAAGACAAAAACAACTTACCCGTTAAATTCATTCCTAATTATTGTAAAATGTCCTTCTATACATCAAAATGATGAAGTGCTTTTAACTGTTTAGTAAATCTGCTTACCTTATGGTCACCAGTCAAACAATCTATCTCAACCTCAGAACAAGAAACACCATAGGAGTAGTAACTGAAAGGATTTCCTTTATTCTTTGAGAAGTCATACCCAACATTAGGAATGCTTAACAAAAAGGGAACAAAAGGAGGAAAATATAAAATCATCAGCAAGATTATAAGATTACAAGGCAATGCACAAATGTATGGATGCGACCAAAGCAAGATTGGTTTGCAAGAATAAAAAGAGATGGAGAAATATAGCATACAGTTGGGAGTAAACTAGATTGGCTAAATTTCATTTTATTTTGCTCATGATAACTTTGGTCTCTTGTCCTACAATTTCTTTCTTTCTTTCTTTTTTTGCACATCGTTACTTACCCTAAAAGGAAATTGTATGAAGGATGAGTTTGTATGCATGTACAGATTTTATTATCATTACAGGAAAATCACTGTAAAGCAATACAGGAGATTCTGAAGATCCAACCATGATTCTTATTAATCAATATTATCAAGGGGACTGAAAACAAGAAATTTGCACTTCAAACCTGGTCCCCAAAATCTGGAGGTCACATTGAGGGCCGGCATAGAATTATTTCAGTTACTCCATGCATTCATTCCATTTCTTTATTACAGCATTCTTCCGCGTCTCCCACTGGCACTCAGCCAGAACAACGTTTAGCTGTTCTCTCTAATTCTTATGCATTATTTAGAGCAAATATCATGATTCAAGTAAAAAATGCAATCTGGGATTTCAAGAATAAGTGGAGTTAACAAGCTTATTATGTTAGTAGAATGTGGACAAGAGACAACTCTGTCTCATCTTCTTTATTATAAGCCCCTTTTATGAAATGAGCTTCTACCTAAATCCTCAACAGCAGAAATAATACCCAAATGCCAAACCTTATGACATTCTGCAGATCTTCTCTCAGATAGTTTCACTCACCTAAAAAATCCTGTAGCTGATAAACTCACACAATCCTGATAGGCTGCTAACACCTAGTGAAAGACACATGTAAAATTTCGTTAAGCTTTTCTCAAACTGAAATAATGGTAATATCTTGGGGAGAATGAAAGTGTTTCATTGAGTAACACAAGTATTCATAAGAAAAACATCATCAAGAAAACATTAAACAAAAACCAAAGAACTCATAAGGTTCAACTTTACAACCATAATAGACCTTTGCCTGAGATCAACATAGAGCAAAGAGTGCTCTATGTGAGAGTGCAATATTCTGAGGGTTGTACACAATTACCTTCCAGTTATTACTTATCTCCAATTCCAAATAGCTGCAATGAATGTGGGAAAATGCTGGGAACTGTAATTCAACAGCATCTGAAAGACTACAAGTCTACATCTTCCAACATATCTCTTTACCTAGAAGGGTGTCCCATAGAACTAAATGGAATTTCCTTCTGAATAGAAATGTACAGGAGTGCATTGCTAAATATTAAAATGGCTTATTTGTATTTTTATATTTGCCAACTCAAAACCGTGGGCAGACTTGTTCTGCATTGATATTTTTATATGCTTTAGAGTTTAGACCAAATAGATGGCAACATCAAACTAAACATGGCTGATGTAATCAACACGTGGATGGGGAATCATTTGTAAAGTCCAGAGATACAGGCTAGGCTGGAGTGGGGGGATTTATTTATTTATTTTTAATTTTTGTTTACCACCCATATCACTGAAAAGCAGTGGGAAACTGTTTCCATATCAATCAAGGAACCTGCATGGTATTAAGCTTGGTTAGAAGGCAACCTTACCATCCTGTAACGCTTTAAAAGAAAGATTATCCAACCTTGAAAAAAAAGACACAACGCAAAAACCTGAACATCCAATAGCTACAAACCACATCTCTACCCAACAACCACAACCCAATCCACAAAAAAACATAAGCCAGACAAATAATGATATTCCAATCCTCATCAGAGAAGCTGTTGAGTGTGAATGGAAACGTCCAAACACGATCTTATTTGGTCTAGAGGACATCAATGACAATGATGACATCACAACTGTCCGAAACATCATCAGTGATTATCAAGCATCAACCATCTCACTTGATGAAATACTTGACATTTCCCGCATTGGCCGAGAGCTCAAAAACAGAGACGGCTCTGTGGCCCCACGCTTCTGCAGGGTCATTTGCAAAAATGAATCAAGCAAATGTAAACTCATTTATACTATAAATTCACTTGCCAAAAGCAACACCAACCATAAGAGCCTCTGTTCTTGCCCTGACCTAACAATACAGCAACATGCCCACTCCCGTGTACTCCGCACTGAACTCAAAAAATGTCTAGACAACAGAGAGAAGGACCTGTACATTGACTACCATGCTGACTATATCAAAAGTAAGTCACACAACCCACAACTCAGCTTTAACCTTCAACCACAACCCCACCTCAACCAATCCACCATCACCCAAGACTAGGCATGCACGCCCCTAACTACTTCAATTCTAACTACTGCTGGCCTTAAATGCAAGCTACTCAATGCAAGAAGCCTTGTGAATAAAATACCTGAATTTCTCCTCTTACTAAATATGGCTAAATTTGACATCAAATTTGCCTGTGAAACATGGCTCAATGCATCTCTCCCTGACTCCATTACCACAATAAGAGACTATCATGTTTACCAATCAGATCGTGAAATTCGTAGAGGAGGTGGTGTTTCTATCTTCTATAAAAAGTCCTTACATCTAAAAAACATCCAAGTTATCCAGGAGCTTGCTCTTCCTGAGACCATCATCTGAGAACTATCCTTAAATATCACATTTCGATTCTTACTATGTTACAGAGCACCTGATTATGACATTGAACATGTAAACAAGCTAAATTCACTACTAACATGGGCAACATCCTGCCCACACATTTTTATCTTTCTTGGTGACTTCAATCTACGTCATATTAACTGGACCCTAAACAAATGTACAACTGAACCCATACATGCAACCTTCTACAATGCTGTTACAAATCTGGGACTGGAACAACTAGTAATGAACAATACTAGACTTAACAACTGCCTCGATCTCATCTTCTGCAATAGTTTGAATTTAATTTACGGAATACAAACTAAAGAACCCTTTTCCAATAGTGACCACAATATGATTGACTTTTGTCTCAACATACACCCACACAAAAATCATCATAATAACGTAATCCACAATTATAACTTCAAAAAGGCAACCACGATCTTATAGACAATGATCTCTCATCCCTTGATTGGCAATCTCTATTCAATCTCTATGGATGCAATACTGTTGAAGACTATTACAACATATTTTTACTTGAAGTCAAAAGAGTCATCAAACTATATGTACCAACAACAACTCCCACCCCAAAAAAACAGATTACCCATAACAATAAGGAAACTTCAATCCAAAAAGAGATCACTCTGGTGGAAAAGCAAACCTGGCCATGTTGCCAACTTCAAAAGCCGATACAAAAATTTATGCCACCAGATAAAGACTGGATGCACCAATTATCACATTAAACAAGAGGAAAAACTTCTAAGTACCAAATCAACCTGCACTTTCCACAATTTTGTAAACAGCAGCCTAAAAGACTCAAGGTCCATCCTACCCCTGATAGGACCTAATGGTAAAGACTGCAACGATGACACCATTAAAGCCAACATCTTTAACACATTCTTTGGCTCAGTATTTGTAAACAGCAATGGATCATGCCCAGTATTTCCTAGCCAAACCACAGACAACTACAATGATCTAATACATATAGATTTTACAGAAAACAATGTTGAAAAAGAACTACACAATCTAAAATCATCTCTATCTATTGGACCAGATGAAATATGTGCCTACTTCTTAAAAAAGCTATCCACTGCCACAGTAGAACCACTAAGTATAATCTTTGAAAAGTCTTTCAGGACCAGCTCCTTGCCTAACCTATGGTCACAAGCCACAGTCATCCCCATCTTCAAAAAGGGAGACCCCAGCCTAGTTGAAAATTACAGACCAATCTCCTTATGCTGCATCACCTGTAAAGTCATGGAATCAATTATTAACCAATCCATTATCCTCCATTATCCTCCAGTTAGAGACAAACAACCTACTCTCCAATAAACCATTTGGTTTCAGAAAAAAACTATCCTGTAATCTGCAACTCTTACACGGCAAAAACATATGGACTACACAACTCAATCAGGGCAAAGCAATAGATGCAATCTACATAGACTTCTGTAAAGCCTTTGATTCAGTGGTACATGACAAACTACTCCTAAAACTAAAATCTTATGGTATCTCTGGACAACTGCATAACTGGATAGAAGCATTCCTGTCAAACAGACAACAAATGGTCAAAATTGAGACTGTCCTACCAAATTCTGTACCTGTCAATAGTGGTGTCCCCCAAGGCAGTGTTCTAGGACCAACTGCCTTTATTCTCTACATAAATGACCTCTGTGATCATATCAAGAGCAACTGCATTCTCTTCGCTGACAATGTAAAGCTATTCAACACCACAGACAATACTGCTACCCTTCAAAATGACCTTGACTATGTATCAGAACGGTCAAACAAATGGCAACTTCAAATCTCAGCAAATAAATGCTCTGTCCTACATATTGTCAAAAAAAATCAGAAAATAAAATACAAGCTGAATAGTCAAGACCTTGTTGATGATCCAAGCTCTGTAAAGAACCTTGGAATACTCATCTCTAATGATCTAAGTGCTAGAGCCCACTGTAACTACATAGCCAAAAAGGCATTAAGAGTTGTTAACCTAATCCTACATATCTTTTTCTCTGGTAATATCACACTTCTAACTAGAGCATACAAAACATTTGCTAGACCAATACTCAAATACAGCTCCTCAGTCTGGAACCCACTTTATGTATCTGATATTAACACAGTTGAGAAAGTCCAGAAATATTTCACAAGAAGAGTTCTCCACTCCTCTACTCATTGTAGAATACGTTATGCCACCAGATTTGAAATTCTAGACCTAGAAAACCTTGAATTGTGCCGTCTTCGGTCTGATCTAAGTATGGTATATAAACTCATACATTGCAATGACTTACCTGCCAATGAATACTTCAGCTTCAACCATAACAATACAAGAATACACAATAGATACAGACTCAAGGTTAACCGCATCAAACTTGATTGCAAGAAATACGACTTCAGCAAACGAAGTGGTCAATGTCTGGAATACTCTACCTGACTCTGTGGTTTCTTCCCCAACCCCCAAAACTTTAGCCTTAGACTGTCTACTATTGACCTCACCCCTTTTCTAAGAGGTCTGTAGGGGGGATGCATAAGCACACCAACGTGCCTACCGTCCCTGTCCTATTGTTTCTTTTATTTTTCTTATATGTACCCATTTCATGTATTCATAACTATGTATATACTTATACCTATTATCTTGTAAGTGATTGACAAATCAAAATAAATAAAATAAAAAATAAAAATACAGAAGAAGACACTTTTGTAACCGCCACTCCTTGAATAGGGCACATCCTGTATAAACCACAATGACACGAGTTGTCAGCATTAGAGCTAGAAAATTGTAGTAGTTGCCTCCCACAAAACTCCACTTATGTGGAAGGAGCCCTAGATTTGGGGAGGCTGCCACATAACATTAATACAGAATCAAGATGGGATATGACAACTATGCTATGTAGCAATTAAGAAAAAGTAGCATGGGAGAAAGCTGCTCAGAATGAATGAATAGTATATAGTAGCAAGTGGTATACAGGTAGCACATTTATATTATTTAAACTTCAACTTGCACTAAATAAAAACATACCCAGTCTTGCCATGATCCTTTTGGGTTATTACATCTGAATGGCTTCAATCGTTCTAAGATCGTCTGACAAGCATTCTAAAAAATAATCCAAATCCCCCCAAAAAAATTGTTACAAAGATAATCTCTATTGTGGCTGCAGATTGCAATTAAGTCTACATAGTTTTATTTGTTTGAAACTGTTTTACTTTACATAGAGTAAAAACTGCTTAGAAACTGTTTAAGTCTCCATAGTTTTACTTGTTTATTCAAAGGAATAAAAATATAATGATCTACTTCAGATTTTAAATTGCCATTTCACGCAAGCAGCAACTGCACATATACTAAAAACAAAATCAGGGCAAACTACATAAACTGTTTATTGAACTCCCAAGCCAAACAGACTTGTGCTAACAGCAATGATTGTGTAAGTCAACTTTTCTAACTTTTGTGAGACTGTATGTCACAGATATGATCTCAAAATTGCAGACTGGCAATGGAAGTGAAAAAGTAGAATTTGATCCACACATCTGGAGGATAACAGGTTGTGGAAAGATACTACAGAGATACCTAAGAGTCATCTATTAGTGTATCTTTGTTTATCTCAAATTAAACATTGTTTGTAGCTTAATGACCAGATATTATCATTCCTAATGTTGCTATTTTGATCAGCAGTAGTATTCCAGGGTCTAAGACAAAGGATTTTCTCACCAACATATAGATAATGGCACTCCATCATTAATTTAACAATTTTCTTTTACATTAAAGTTGTATTGATAACACCTTTCAGCTGGGGGATGGGGGCAGTGCAGCCAAATCATTTAGATAACTACAAAATTGTGTACAAGAAATATCCCTTACAAAAACGGCCATCCCATTGATATCAGCACTGACAGAAGCAGCTGTTGGTGATGCATTTGGCACTGTGTTGGTGCTTGTCTCACTTATATGGATCTTAGAGGTAGGGATTCCCAGAGTCTTGCTGGCAACCTACAAAGAGAACATGGGATTCATTGTTAAATGTTAGACTGGCCACAACTCAAAGAAACAGAACTTTATGGAAAGCTATTTCTTTCTTTTCTTAAAAAAATATCAAGCTATTCTGACTCCCATCAGATATCAAATAAAAGTTATAAAACAGCAAGGGAAATAGGGGTGGGGGGAATCCAGATTTTAATAGGGTATCTACAGGTCAAGAGGTTTGCAGGATTTCAGAAGCTGTCATTATAAATAGATGTATCTGAACAAATTAGGTATATATTAAAACAGAGGTCTCCAAACTTGCCAACTTTAAGACTGTTGGACTTGAACTCCCAGAATCTGGCTGGCTGGAGAATTCTGGGAGTTGAAGTCCACCAGTCTTAAAGTTGCCAAATTTGGGGACCCCGTATTAAAATAGCACAGGGCTTTTATATACATATTCCTAATTTACCTGAATCATCTTGGTGTGCAGACCTTGACCCATCTCAGTCCCACCATGTGTGAGCAACACTGAACCATCAGTGTAAACATGTATCAATGCACCAGCCTATCACCAAAATTAGAGAAATGAGCTGTTAAAATCTCTTTGAAATACTGTTGTCTCTAGGACACATTTTTAACTATAGTCTTCCTTCTTTCATATGCTTTCAGTAGGAATCAATCTAACTGATGCCAAATTACTAATATTAGAAGCCCCATGGAATTTAATCATATGAAACCTATCCAATATTAAACTGTAGCTTCATTCAGACTATATAAACATACATACAATAGAAGAAGCATGGATACAAAAAGGTATTGAATCATATTTTACTTACAGAATATCAGGTCTGAAACCTATGTGAAATTTAATCTACAGGAAAAGCTTCCTTATTGCACTCATAAATGACCAGGCACCTCATTACTGAACTCCGACCACAATGTATAGCAAGTTGGGACTATATATAGATCCCCCCCATTTTCAGAATTTATTAATGCAGTCGTGTAACTGACAGAAGTTGTTTCATATTCAACTAAAGCTAAAGAAAATATTATTTACACAAATCAACTTGCTATTAGTTTATGAAGATCTGAATCAGTGGTGGGATTCAAAAAAATTTACTACCAGTTCTGTGGGCATAGCTTGGTGAGCTTGGCTTGGCTTGGTGGGCGTGGCTTGGTGGGCGTGGCAGGGGAAGGATACTGTAAAATCTGCATTCCCTCCTCACTCCTGAGGGAAGGTTACTGCAAAATCCCCATTCCCTCCTTACCTCACTAACCTGCTTTCCAGCTCCCTTCTTCTGTGCAGGGCAACAAAAGAAGACCCAGCTGATCAACTGGGACTTGGGAGGCAGAGAATAAATGGGGGCAGGGCCAGTCAGAGGTAGTATTTGCCAGTTCCCCAAACTACTCAAAATTTCTGCTACCGGTTCTCCAGAACTGTCAGAACCTGCTGAATACCATTTCTGATCTGAATTATGAGCAAATAAAGTGAGCGGCCCCCTTCAGCTAGTAGATATAGCAGCAGATTGGGCAGGAAACAGCAGTGAGGTATTGGCAGACAGAAGTGAGAATATCATGCCTCTAGTCTGCTGCTGTCAGATATGATGGAGCATGCTGTCCTTACACTAGTGCTGATGGAGTGCCATCTGGGCAGGTAGCAGTATATTTTGCTTCAACCAGAAAACTAAACATTTTGGTCCAGCACTTTGGAAAATGAGATCATAAAGATAGTTGCTGCCCTCAGCTGACTCCCAGTCATTTTGAAGTTCAGATACAATCTGTCCTATGGTGAGAATTCTGGCAGTTACTCCTATTTAAATCATGAGTCTCGAGCCAAACTTCCAAAACTTCAAAAGGATTTATTGGGAGTTAACATGTGCAGCACTGTCTGGGTGTAGCCAACTCTGAGACACATAATTCATTGTCAGCCTTGACCCTAGTTTTCCCACACCCTCTGGATGTATCGTAATTTATATTCTCCAATGGAACACATTCATAGCCAAGAGCCATCAATCATGCCCTCCAGTTAGAATTTTGCGTGGCAGAAACTTCAGTCACCTAGTTACTATCTTTGAAAACATTTATGGAATGCACTTTCGGTTTGTAAGCTGTCGCACTGCTCCCCCCTCCCTTTCTGTTCGCAACTCTAAAAAGACCATAGAAATATTTTATGAGTTGATAACAACTATAAGTTTGATGCAATCTCTATTTTTTTTAAAAAAATTCCAAAGTCTGCAAACACATGAAGCATGGGAATTCTATTTTTATATGAAGAAGGCCACCGGTGGCCCATAGGCTGTCTAAGTAAAAATATAGGATGTTTGCCAACCTGATTCAGAAAAGGAACGGTGAAGCTGATCCCAAACTTGGTAGGAATAATGGCTATGCCCCTCTTCTTCCAGCGATTCTGCCTGGGAAAACAGAAGAGTTTGGCATGCCTTTCCAAATGCATTCTTCCTAAGCAAGGCATTATTTCCCAAGATTGTGTGTAAAACAAATCTAGCATCCAGTCAGTAAATGTTATAAATAAGAAACATGGTTACTGATGGCAGCGTTGTAGTACTGAATATAATGTTCAAAGGGATTCATTTAAAGTTTAAACCTGATAGTATACAAATCTAAATATATACATTTATACTGCATTTATACCACAGGGTGTTTCCCCACCACCACCCCTTTTTTTCCTTTGCATTTGACCTTGAATTATTTTTCTTTTTATCTTTGAAGTTTTGAAAGCTTTTGTCAGCATTTCATAGGGAACTGGAGTAATAAACCAATGCAGCGTATCTCATTTGATATATGATATTTTATTTTAAGCCCACAGTAGGTGTGATTCTCTAATGATCAAACCCATAAAAGCTAGCTGCTTGAGAGAGAGAATAAATTGTACTGTATTTAGTCCCAAATACAAGATAAAATTCAAGGAGATCTAATACTAGTAATAGAAGAAATTTTCCACAATAGTTGTATATTGCTTTCTTAGTGCCAGTTTGCTAGCCTTCTGCATCCTCCCCCTCCAGTTTCCAGCTACTAGTCATAAGAATCCATAAGAATCCAGCTTTATCCTTCAAACAGTAAAAATGATTGAGAAAGCTGTGGGAAGTTTCTCTGAATCACATTAGCAGCTACTCCAGTCTGTTTATAGCAGTTAAAGAAAGTGTTGTCCTTATTGTATGATATACCAAGATATTTTTTTCTGATGGCTCAATCCAATGCAATGCGATAATGCAGTATATTGTGCTCCTCCACATTTTTGTTCCAAATGTATTTTTATCTTTTCTGAATGTCATATTTTTCTGTGATTCATGTGTGTGTGTGTGTGTGTGTGTGTGTGTGTGTGTGTGTGTGCATGTGTGCGTGTGTGTGCATACGTGTGTGTGTGTGTGTGTGTGTGAATAAAATCTGGAAAAAATACCTTAACATGCTATCAAATGGGTATTTGTGCTTATCTAGTTATATACATGCATGCATAATACACAGAAATAGCCTGAATTGCCTTATTAATCAGCCTTATAGTGATCAGGAACAATGCAATAAATAAAACATAGAGGACTGAAATTACAACTTTGACAGAGGTCCATACGTTTTTCTGCCAAATTCATTAATTTCAATTAGCAGAGAATTTATTTCAGACAATTGGGTATGATGTTGGTAGGTGGCAACCTTTAGAATGAAAATAATCCATATGAGATAATTCCAACTTTCAGTAAAATCAGAAATTATCTGTAAAAAATAAGATACTCACTGGTTGAACTTCTCAATGTTTGTTCTTCTGGAATGATACTTCGATTTTGCAAGGCATTCCTCCCAACATCTTTTCAAAGTGAACCCCTCAAGCTTCTGATTGAAATGAGTTAGATCTCCTTCACTATACAGATTGATTTTTCGTACCTTTTCAGAACAAAAGAGAAATGGACAGACTTCAGTTCTAAAATAACTGGGATCTTTTAAACAAACAAGCAGAGCTTTAGCAACATATTGAATGTTCATCACCCCATCAATATTCAGTAGAATAAAGGAATGGGACACAATTGCCATGATGCGTAATAAGATTTTTACATCCAGCTAATGAAACAATCCAATTATCAGCATCAGTGATAAAATCAGGTTCAGTGGAACTGCATGAAGGATGTATGCATTGAAAGGCAGGTGAAAATAATGCTAACCAAGTTATAACAGACAGGAGATAAGGAGATAGTGTCCACAAAATGTATGTGATCTAGTCTCAGTTCAAGAACACTGAAAAGATCTGAAGAGAAAACAAAGGTTTGGAATTGAAAAAGAGGAGCATCGAGGAAAGAGGTGTCACCAGCCTTTCACCAGATTGGCAGTTTTCCAAAAAGGAATGTTGGTGATATAGACAAGGAGGGAATTTGTTCCTTTTCCTTTAGGCCAAAAGAATTTATCAACTCCAAGAAAGAAATTATGGCCCACTGCTTTCCCATAAAAGGGAAGTGTGAAAGTTCTGATAAGTACAAGTGAGTAGGAGAGTATTATAACTTGCTTTCTGTAAAATTATACCTTGGTGAGCACATACCTCTTCTGCTGGCAGTCCACACTTCAAGGCTATGTCACTTATCCAGCACTCAGCAACCAACATTCCCTGGGGACCCCCAAATCCACGGAAGGCTGTGTTGGAGGCCAGATTTGTTTTACAGACTACACCGATACCTCTGATATTTGGGATGTTGTAGGAATTGTCCATGTGAAGCACAGCTCTGTCCATAACCTATGGAATCAATTTAAATAAATAAATAAATAAATAAATAAATAAATAAATAAATAAATAAAGTGAGGGATGGGTTTGTTTGCTTTACTTGCTTTTATTCCTGCATCAATAGTTACAAACTGAATGTTTTCTGTATACTGTACATAAAATGTCAGAAAATGTATGATATTATGCATGCAAAAAAGAGCTTCAATGTTACATCAAACTTATTATTTCATCATAACTTTCTTGGTGAGCCTTAATTTATCTCAAGCACTCTTTACTTTTTAATCTCAAGCTCTTTTTGAGATTTGCATCACAAGCAGCCTAGCCTGGATTCCCAAAATGTGAATTACTGATATCACTGACTTCTGGAAGCCTAACACACTTGAATAATATTCAGCTTTTTTTGATACATTGCATCAGACCCAATTTAGGGATCAAGTCTGACTTTCTGATTAGTATCATTTTGCCCTTGTCTGCATTATATAGTTATCATTGTTGCTATTCTAATCTAAGATATCCTTGCTATTTCCCTATTCTACCAGAAAACAGAATTCCATAGAATTCAAAAAACTTGTTGGTTCCCACAACCCCTGACACTGGTTCAAAGGAATCAGAGTAGACCGTGATTTCCAACTTACCCCATGAGAAAGATCAATAGAATTTCCTCCATTGCTGTAATATGATACATCTAGGCTAGTTATCCTTCCATTTTTCTTAAAGCCAACCTGGGAAAAGCAGAAAATAACTATTTTGTAGAATTCAATTGTTCCATTTACAAATATTCTGATATTCATTTAACTGAGCTATTTGGTTTTGAAAGACAGGCTTTCACAGAAGCTATTATTAGATGACTATTTTCACATGAAAAAGACAATTTCTAGCTAATTGATTAATGGCAATTAAGGCACAAGGCTAGAGACTTGGAACCCACAAGTCCTATTCCTGCCTTAGGTGTGAAAGCCAGCTATGTGACTTTGGGCCAGTCACTCTGTTTTAGCCCAACCCACCTTACAGAGTTTTTGTGTAAGAAAAATGGGAGGAGCATACTAGGTATGCATTTTTCTATAAAAATAAAAAGGGGGATTAAAAAAATCAATCAATAAAATAAATAAATAGATTTAGAATGAGGTATACATTCATTCTTCTTCTGTTATATTACTTGCTCCAGAATGTGGATCGAGCAGTGCAAAAGTCACTCATCACAAGTGTTTCGCTCATAACAAGTGTAATCTTTTTAATGCTCATATTAATTTTTATTTACCTTATACTGTGCCCAAAATGGGTGTCTTCCACCAGAAATCAGCATATCTTCATCTCGATCAAGCATGCATCGTACTGGGCAGCCAGTCCTGTAGAATTAGGCTGAGAGTAAACCTACTGCAAAGGTGTCACGGTAACAATTTATATCAGTGAACAACACAGGAGGCTCTTTTCTAAGTGCTTTCATTTGGGAATAAACCTTTTCTGTTCTGACATTTCCTCAGTCAAAGAGCACACATAGATTCCGCCCAATATTACTACAATTCCCACCTGTATTTCTAAAAGCAAGTTAAGTTAAAAAAAAAAATAGAGAAAGAGAGACAGTTCTAAAGATGTATGAAATCATCATATAATTGAAAAGATCAGGAAAGGGGGGAGGGGGAAAAAACCTTTGCCTAGTTTCAAAAAAAAATTAAATAAAGCTTTAGAGACCAAAAGCTGGTATTGAAAATGACGTTCTTTTGACATTTATGAATCTAATTCTAAAAGGCACCGAACAGTGTAATATAATATAAAACTACAAATTGGCAATGAAAGTAAGTGTCTCCAGCATGATGTTAAAGGTGGCAGCCATTTCCAAATTATAGTAGAATTTTGCATTTCTAAGTGACAAACCGAGCAGAACAATAACCCTGGGAAAGGACATGTAGTGGTTCTGGGCCACAAACAAAGCTATTTTCTTGATTCTCCATATGAAACAGAAACTTTAACTTCACTTTAAAACCTGAAGTAACCATACAGAGGGGCCATTCATTAGAACTTACTTAGCAGCAGCTACTGCAACAACTGTAGACAAGATAATGCTTCTGGATTCTTTCCCTCCAAATCCTCCTCCCATTCTCTTCACACGAACCAGAATTCGATTAGCAGGAACCCCTAAAGCGTTAGCAACAAGATCCTAAAAATAACAATTTAAAATAATTCAACCATGTATTAGCCTACATTGAAGTAGTTCTCCTTCTGTAAAGAGAAAGAGAGAAACTAAGCTAAAGAACTCCATTCCTGGTGTAGAAGTAGCCTACACATATTCACAAGCAAGGAGAATTATTGAAGTCGGTGAGATTTATTATCAATAAACATGCATAGATTTATGTTTCCTGAGGTCAAATTTTCAGTTTCTTGATGGGAAAGTGTGAATTCCTGCATGCAGAGGTTAGAAGACAGTTTGCGTATGAGAAAGTACTTTATATACATAGATGCAGATATATGCAAATACATGTACAAAATGGTCACATTCAGATTATAAAGTATCCAGGATTGGTTTCAGTGGCAGCAGTCAAAGTTTGTTGATAAAATAGAAATGTGGAGGACTATTCAAGACTTTTGTTTGTGTTTATTTTATTTTTTCTGTCTAATCTTTTTTTGGAATGTGTTAAATTAGAATCATTTTCCTTTCAGGTAAAGACAAAAATGACTTCATGCTACAGTAATTTACTAATTTGCCATATAATTCCATAGGTAAGTTTAGCAGTTCTATAGCTCCTAAATTAGGAACATCAAGGAATACCAGAAACTCAAATTGAGTTTCTTAGTTTTCCTATGGCAAAGATAACCTTCATGTCCTTAACAATATGCTTTGCCTTGTATACAGCTGAGCTAATCTGCCTTGTCAACTTTTGAAGAATGTGATTTCTGCAAATGTACAAAAACCACATTGATTATTTTTTGATGTGTGAAGCATCATTCTTACTCCATAATAAGGCAGAATAGGAATGGAGAATATAACCATTTCCTTTCTTATTGCACTCTAGAGGAAAATCGCTCTTCAACTCTTAATGAACATCCCTATTCAAATAATAATAGCAATAACAATAATAAATCATGTTATTCTTGGTGACAAACTGACTGCCTTCTCCAAAAGCAATCAAGAGACTGGCTAACCTGTGTTTTTGCTAAGTTTTGGGTGGATACAAAGAGTTCCATTTCTCCATCTTCTCCTTTTGGTACAGCAATTGTGCAGTGAGTCTCCAGATAAAAATGTTCCTGGCCACCAATGTGCATCTCCCCTAGGGAGGATGAAAAGAAAGGATTTCCAAATCAAATAATACATTAAATTCAAAATAGTGTTTTCCAGGGTGGTGTGAGAATTTATACCATAATGACTCTGATTCAAGTTCATGGAATTCAGAGTCCAACTGCTGATCTTCACTGCTTCAATCATTTGGGAAGAAAACCTGGGCCTCTCCTGAGTCCATCAAGATTTAACAATTTTTATGCACTTTATCAAATAGCAATTTGCCTCCTATTTGCTCCTCTTAACAAAGTAAAAGAATATTATTCTCTCTTGTCTTACTCCCTTTACCCCATTAGTAACTTTGAGTACAGACTCCAAGAAAAATAGTTAGTTCAATATTTCACCCTACCCAGATTCCACCACACCCAATTATGCCGTTTAGTTACAAAAAAGGATTATCATGCGTTTTTAGCCTCTGAGCACTTGATATGTATCAAAGAAACTTTCCATTTTTACTCCGATATGACAGGCAGTGTAGGGAAGCTGGAAAAAATAATAACAAAACAAGAGGAGCTTGAAAAGATGTCCATTTCTAATGTTTTGTCCAAAAAAGAGTCCCAAGATCAATGCAAATGTGTAATTCATCCAGTCAATGCTTTAAAAGAAATCTTTGTTATATATAAATCCGAAAGAAACAATAAGAAATGAGGAAGCTTACCTTCCACAATATGATCAGCCTCTTCAAATCCTTTCTGGATATTTCCTTTTTCGATCTTCCTATCAGTCTTAAAGAAAGACTCTTTCTCAATGGCTTCCTGTGAAAATTATAGGAGAATCAATTAAATACACACATATTTACATGTACATGCGTGCTCACACATACACACATAAAACCACCAGCTCTATTTTGTGTAGCTTAGCCAAGTTGGACCAATGTTATGTACTGCTCGTAATCTGCATCACATTTTGAATGCAAGGTACAATTAAAGTTTCTGCACCTTATCTAGAAAAAAACATTGGCAGATAGTACGTGTCATTATCTATTTCATTAGAATTCCCTATTCTCTCCTGTGCTCTAGCTTCAACAACTTTCTTTCCAGTCAGGACTCTGAAATCAAGGTCTATGTCACTTTCTTGCAGTGCTCACCTGGATAGTGATAATTGGTGTAAGCTCTTCATATATGATCTTCACTGCTTTGGCAGCTCTTCGAGAATGTTCCTGTGTATCTGCCAATACTGCACCAATAATATGCCCAACACATGTCACCTATGAGGGAAAAAAAGACTTTTGTTTATTCAGTAACTTTGGAAATTTTAGCTGATTTATTGTCAGTAATACTTTAATTTGGATATGTTTATTTTTGAAACCCCAAAATTAAGTTTTTGGGGGGGAAATCCAAAAATTTACATAAAGAGAACAAACATTCTGAATGTAGACATACTGTTGGACAACAGCTAGTCTGGGCACAAACGGATTTTCAAAATTATGAATTAAATTTTGAACAAGCAATTTCTCCAATTTTCCCTGGAGGAAGAGAACTCTTCCTATACTTCCGAAAGGTGCTTTTTCCAGAGGCAACTGGAATTTCTGGTTTTCCTTTGAAAGCATTTTCCTTCTCATCCAAGAAGTTTCTTCAGCTCTGACTGGATGGTGGGGAATGGAAAGATTTATGCTCCTTGCAGACAGCTGGTCATTTGCATTCTTTTAGAGAGTCATTAAGGCCCCCAGACAACCATGATCTGTATGACTGAGAATCTCCATAGTAAAGTTCCCATAAAATATTTTTCCTTGGCATTTCATTAAACTGTGGGTAGTCAAGAACATCAGAGTACTGGAAAAGGGAGAATTGTACAGTGAAATACAGCATATTCCCTCATACCTTGCCACCTTGCAACTAAATGAGAGCAAGAATATCACAGTCTTCTGTTTTGAAACAGTTTTAAAAGCAAATTCTTTCTCATGAAATCGAATGGGAAATGATAGAGAACAGACAATTACATGTGATTATATTTGATCCCAGTGAATTCAGTGGAAACTATCTTCAATTGGTGTTGATATGCACATTAAGCTGCATTCATTACCAAATCTATGAGATGCCCCATCATATATACCAACTTCATGGGGAAGGACATCTCATAATTTAGTATGTCATTCCACATGACATACACATTTGATTGTGTATCAGAACACATACAAATACAATTTTCATGGGGGATGATGGTACATCTGCCAGTTGTCACTCTAACATATAACTCACCAATTCAAGCCAAAGTGAACAGTATAAAATGTATAGAACACAACTGGGAATAAACCAAGGGAGGGAGATAATTGAGCTATAATGCAAGTGACTTGATTGCTCCATTTCAGTATCTTTGAGATAAATAGGACAATATGTAGATGAAAAGCAATAGTTACATACAATGTCTTTTGCAAAGATGGTTTCATCATTACAAATCCCAGAAGTGTTACTTCCTGGAACATCCTGATTAGAGACAAAACACACAAAGCCAGGTACATTCTGAGCTTCTGTGGTATCAATGGAACTGGAAAAAAAAGAGTAGCACAGTAGGATTATTCCCATGAGATTTAGGTGTATGTCTGCAAATACAATTTTTGACTGCATTAATTTCTAAAACAAAAATTTCTAAAATCAATGTCTGCATTGAACACCCTTCTTTTGAGTAGTGTGTCTGCTTCTGGGCAATATCCTTTGTTGAAAGAAGAAGAGATTCAAAGACGGGCAACCAAGGGATTTTTCTGGATTGGGGATCTAGAAATCAAACCCTATACATATATATGTTTCTCAAAACTCTCCAAGAAAAGATGATCAACATTCTAAAGCTCAACTGTGGATAGGGGCAACTACAAATTACTACAGATTTTGTAATAATCTGTGTACATTTATAGTTTGCACCTTCTGACATGCTGTCAGTTGTAAGAATTACACAATTTCCAGAGGCAGAAACAAATTGCATATTATATGGAGGTGGACTATAGCCTTTCCTTGGGGGGCTTTATAATGTAAGAGACACAAAAGACCACATCTATCAACTCATAAAACATTCCTATACCTGTTTTAGTAGTTGCCATAAAGGGGGCGTGGAAGGAAGGAAATCTGGAAGAGCAGTGCAGCAGTTTAAAAGCGAAAGTACATTCCAACCCGTATCTTTAAAAGATTGTAACTAAAATACGAGAGCTTTTGGCTGCAAATATATTTGATTTGAGAAAGTGAATGATGACACCCAGCCTGTGAATGTGCTCAATTGGAGAATCTGGTTCTTGAGACACGCAGGGGGGGAGGGGGAAAACAGAGTCACAGACAGGGGTGGGATTCTACCAGTTCGCGCCTATTCGCTAGAACTGGTTGTTAACATTCTAAGCAGTCCGGAGAACCAGTTGTTAGAAAAAATTACTGGCCTAATCCTGTAAGGAAGGCAGGAAGGAAACATTCTGGTGTTGCTTACAGAAACTGCCTCTCCGTTAACCCTTATTACATTCTTGGCAGGACTAGACTTCCTGTCTCAGGAACTTCTCTGGATTTTTTTTCTCTCCTTTGCTGCTATTTGGCTTGTGTGGAGTGACCATTCAAAGTCACAATGGCACTGAAAAAACTGACATGATGATTTTTCACACTTATGACTATTGCAGCATCCCCACAGTCATGAGAGGCCAGGCAAGGAGATGCGTGCCTCAATGTGAGTGATATTGAGTTGGCCACACCCAGCCAATAACATGACCACCAAGCCATGCCCACCCAGTCACATGACCACCAAGCCATGCCCACCACCTAAGCTACACCCACAGAACCAGTTGTTAAAAATGTTGAATCCCACCCCTGGTCACAGGTGACTGTAAATTACATATGCCAGAGTTGGCTTCATACAGGGCAGTGCCAGTATGTCACCTCTAATGAATCTTTTGAAGTTTTTTGGAGTTTGGCTCAAGAATCATGATTTAGTTAGAGTGATTGCTGGAATCCTGACAACATCCACATCATAATAATTGTGGCCTGTACCATTTAATAAATAATGGCGTATGTCATGGAAACAGGACTTACATAATTTTAGCATGGGCTTTGCTGCTGGTAACCAGTGTTAGGTAGAGTTCATTTGTGTAAGAAGGGATGTCATCACAGTAGACTGCCTCTCCGCTTGCCTGCTTGGCAGCTGACAAATGCATCAGGGGTCGTCCCACCATATCGTCAATGGATTGCTCATTAGGCACTTCCTATGAGAAAAGCAAAGATAGATATCCTTTCACTGCTGATTAAATCCTGGCATCAATACACTACAAACATTGCCTCATTCAAAAAGTTAAAGTTCTACTAGCAACAATGAAGCAATTGGGGGAACAGCATTTAGCATTTCAAATACAGGACAATTCCTTCTACCGAAAAGGAAGAGGTCCTATTAGGAAAGACATCTTCTGTAATTAATTAATTTAAAAACAGCAACAAAGAACAAAAATCAGAATAAGGGCTAGTTCTAGGAAAGGTCTAATGCTCAGGCAAGCACATTTCCTAGAACTGAGATGGGAGGCAATAAAACAAATGGAAAACACAACTGTTTTTTGCTCTTACTTACTTGGAAAAGTTGGACATTGCTAACAGGATCCTTGTTAAATAATTCAGTGGCACTAGAATCCGTGCAAGGGACCAAATCACTCAAATTATTCTGCAAAAATATGGGCAAAATCTTATTTTAATTTTTGATTTCTCTTCTGCGAAGGTAAATGTATTTTAATACATTTCTTAATGTGCACAAGAACATTACCATCAAAATGAAAAAAGTTACCAATAGCCATATGGAACTTGCATACGGACAGCCATATGAAACTGACCCTTATCCCATCAAGAAGACAGAAAAACTCACGTTGCCATTTAATTTTATATGTTTTTGAAGCACCGTGAGGTAGAACTTAAAGAAAAAGCTGAGCACGAGAGTACGACGGAAATCCACCATGCCACCAGGGGCCGAAGGGGAAAGATTCATCTCCTCAGCCAGCAAACGGCAAGCTTCCTGCAGGAGATCTTCTTTCCATTCTCTGTTAAAAATGAACCATGGATTAACACAAAATTGTTTTATTTGTCTATTCAGTAAAAGCATTAAGCTAAATATTCCCATTCAGCTGCCGTGTAATTTTATTGGGAGTTCATCTTCCAGAATGACCCTTTTCTGGCACCAAAGCATGGGTATCCATAGGATATGATCAGAAAAGAAGCTAAGATGGTGGCCGTGATGATGTGATGGAAACTCCGTTTATTTTCTTTGAGGAACAGGCCAGAAATCATCAGAGATGTAACTGCAGCTTCCCAATAAGAAAGTCCACTTTAAGCTGCACTCAAGATCAAAAGGAGCTTCTCTAAAATCTTAAGTCCATAAGGCTGTCCCATGCTGCAGCCTTCCAAGTATCTCTACATTATACTGCCAATGTTAAAATATTAATGTGTTTATATTTCACTATGAGGATGAAGACAAAAGTTCCTAATCTTTCCCCAAAGTCATAAACAAACCAGAATGAAAATATTTGACCCCACAATTCAGCAAATAATCATACATGCCCCCCCCCCCCCAGTTTCCTTAAGACTGAAATGATAACAACATCATAAAGTTTGGTCTCCCCGTTAAAAATGTTACAAAATTCTGCCCCCAACATGTAAGACTCACTCATTTACCTCCCAATCAGCTTCTGACAAGTTTTTACAGCCATGACTGTTGTGGGAGCCATTCCCCCATAACTCAGCTTAATCTCTTCTAATCGATTGGTTCCTTCTTGAAACCGAACTCTCATTCCACAGGTTACAATGGCAATGTCATCCTCCCGTCTTGAAGCTTGCTTGAAGGCGGAGAAATATTCACCCTAAGAGAAGAAAAGGAAGTTCTGTGGACTTTTTCACATTGATCTCAGTGGGGGAAGTGTGGAGTAAAGTTGGTCCATTGATAGCAATGGTACTAGAATATGAGCAGTAGCTTTTATGAAATAATTTCTCGATGAAGGAAGAACTAGCCCTGGGAAAATATAACAGAATTCTAGACAAACAATGAAAGAATTCCTGTTGCTATGTTCTGAATAAAACTTAACATTGCAAAATTCACTTTCATCTCTGAGAACAGCAAGTCAGGATTATGCTTATAAATAAGTGTTCATTATTATGCTAGAACTGATATATATTAGTTGCAAAGTGTTTCTGCAGCATGTCTATGTCCAGGATCTTGGTTTGTTGGTGTATTTGTTTGTTTCCTTACATAAGGGCAGCAAACATTGTTTTGGTAGGTGCTTTCTTGTTTTGAATCTCTAAGAATCTCATTTAATATGCTAATAACCATGAAGTAGCAGATTATGTCTCTATTTCCTTCCATTCAAGATGCTTGAGTCCCTTTGCAAACACTCATGATTCATTAATCTTTCTAGAAAATGTCAAGGTTGAGCACTCAAAACAGATCCATCATGTTGCTTTAGGAATATAGAAATGGCATGCCAAGCCAGACCATTGGTCCACTTATCACCGTATTCTTCATACTGTCAATGCGTCTCCCTTAATGTGCTCTGACCCTAAGCTAAAAGTGCACAACAGTGTTACAATTTCTCCAGCAAAATTGATCCTAACCATCTACACATCAATTCATTTCTGTTTTAAAATTTTGTCCAACTAAATAAATAAAAGCTACAACCCTCATGAACGCCAACATCTGAAACTGAAAGGGACTGAAACAGCCTCTTGCTTTACAATTTGTATGGCTTCTATGTAATTCTTACAAGTTAGAGCAAACAATGCAGAGTTCTTAGGTGCTCATACCCAGATGCCCTTCTGTAAGTGACAGCACTACTGGCAAGGATGTAGAAAAAAACACAGGGCAGCTTCAAAAGGGATAATTGAAAAAGATCCCAAAATTAGAACTTGGATGTCTTAATGCACAGCAGAGGGTGCTCTGGCTGCATGGTGCACTACTGGCATCAAGCCCCATGCACTGGGCAAGAGGAAGGTAGCAAGAGCTACACAAATTTCAGCAGGCCGTCTTTAACGTCTGTGATAAGTGCAGAATCTTGAAATTTCCCAGCTTCAATTCTGCAAGTTACTTATGGAATTGATTAAGGCAAAATCTTTTTTTTAACAATTTTACCCTAGTTTTGTGCCTTATAATTATAGTATTTTTCTAATTATTGTTTAATGCATTGTGTAGACGTGGTTCTATTGGGGTTTTTCTTTTTTTGTAATGGCTATTAATGTGGCTCTGAATTTGGAAGGGAATATTTAAGAAAGCTAAGTTAATAGTAGGAACATTTTGAACGGAAAAAATGCTTGACTGATATAGAAACAATGTGTGCAGAATTTATCCAGATTGGAACAAGATTAACAAGATTAACTACCCCCTTTCCATTCTTCATTTCATGTATACCAGTCAAATAAATGCTTTCCCTGTAACTCGGAAGAAGCAAACATAATTGATGTCACAGTTCAGATGGATTTTTTTCCCATGGATCTCTCACACTGCAAATCATGAGATTCTTAGAACTCCAGTCAGGAAAATCTCATCTTTCTTTCTAGAATAATCTTAACCAATATAATAAGAACATAGTTACCCCAAAATGCAATTGCATCAGGACTGAAAAGATGCTGTTATTATAACCACCATATCCAAAATAAGCTCAGAGAAGAAAGGAAAGAAGAAAAATAAACACAGCCCTGAAAAATAATAAGCACGCCCTCAGTCCATTAAGTAATTAACATTAATCATCATACCTGAGTCCATAAATATCCATAATCCATGGATCTATATGAGTCAATTCTTTCATATTACCCAGAAACCAATCCACATTAGGTATTCTGGGGACTCTGCAGTAAATACGTTGTGTTCTTTTATCATGAACATCTGAGCTTATCTATTATTAGTTGGATAGTAAGCTTACTGACCCCAGGTATTTTAACAGAAGTACAATGTCAAGAGGAGACATATGTTCAATGGAACTAGATAAACTGCTGGGCTGATCCAACAAGGCTCTGCTTGGACTCTTAGAAATGGTAATGGGATAATGAACTTGTTGATTCTTACTTTGCCTCATTGCTGATTTTGACTTCTACTTATTTCAGAATAGATCCATCTGTCATTGCACTAAAACTTGGACCAGACTTATCATGGAATGTATGACACTTCAAAAATCAGCTTCCTTCTATTACTGTATGTTGTTTTTCAAATCTGGGTACGGTGGGACTAGAACTCACAGTCTCCTGATTTCTAACCTGGTAACTTAACCACTTGACAAACTGGTTTCAAAATTCCTTAATTAATGTATTGTTCACTTCTTGATTGTTAGTGTGATGTTAATTTTGGTGTGGATCTATGTACATCTGGGTGTTGATTGCTGGTAGGGAGTTGTTTTGGTTTTATTTTCCCTTTGGGGTTTGTTGATTGTCTCTTTTGCACAGTATGTAGATGTTGTTTGATGGTAAACCAGAAACAAAAACACCCCCACTCATACTAATCAAGCCAAACAACCTAATAGTAAACAGCCCAACCAAAAAAAACCCATCGAGACCAATCCTACTAACACTGACAGGGCAATTCACTAGAATATAAATTTAGAGCAAACCCCACTCCATACTAGCAGTGATGATGTTACTGCATAATGAAACATCTGCATGAAAACAAGTAAGCTCAGAGAGTATCAAGGAGCTCTCATTTCAACCCTGAGCTACAAATATTCTTCTTTATTGAAACATTTTGTATCTTTCATGACTAAACTAAATTTCCCCATCTTATCTAAGAAGAACGCTATGCTAGAATTAACTCCTTTTTGGTTGCTTAGGCAATACACACACAAAGCCACAATGCAGGATGGCTATGTTGGTCATGAGATTTCCTTTTTGTAGCTCTCTCCAGCCATAGCAAAACATGCTAAGAAATTGTTGCTTTCTTTCCCACTTCCTGTTTTCTTAAGTTTTATTTATTTTTCCACTAGTATACTCATTCCTAAATTCAACATCTATTCAGGAAACATATTTAAAGATTTTATATATTTTTTACCTTCTTCCTAGTTAAAACTTTACACAAAATGAAATAAATATAAGTCAATGGGAGGGACATTTTCGCTAAAAAAAATTATGTGAAAAGAGTATCAACTACCTGATAGCTAGCTTGTGCAACGCAAGGAGAATTAATTTAGCCCTGAATAACTGATTCTCTTTGGAAGGGAAAAACCTAACCCCTTTTGTATAGATCAGGAGTATCAAACTCGTGCTGTCACAATGTCATCATGTGACATATTGTGACTTTTTCCCCTTTACTAAACTGGGCATGGTCAGTGCATGACGCATCCAGCCCACAGGCTGTGCATTTCACACCCCTGGTATAGATTAAGCAGGTCATTTTTCTGGTTTCTACATGCTCAAATAAGTTTGTGTGATTCAATAAGTGATTTGTATGAACAGAATAATGTCAACTTTTTACCCCATGAAAAGCACAATTAATTTCTTAATTAATTAAGTATAATTTCTCTGATTTTGAATACTTTTGTCTAGGATATTTTTTGTTCTTATGATTTTACCTCTACTTTTATTTCAGTTTTTAGGTGGTAATAAAAAACTATATTGGAATAATGTAGTCAGTTTTGCTAGGCATGAGAAGGAGCAAAAGTTTTTGTATGGCACTAAAGTCATCCCCAAGGTGGAAATCTTTTTAAACTCAATGCTCTTTCAGGAAGCATTGTATACTTTTATTCGCATATGGGCAGCCATGGGAACTAGATATTTTTCAGCAGAGAGATGGGGGAGAGGGAGGGAGGGAGGGAGAGAGATGACTGCTATGTCCAAACGACCCTTATGTTTCATGAGAATCATAGCAAACTTAACATGGCTTTGAGCATTGCATCTGCATTATTAATGAATATTAATGAACTTATGAAACAATAGTTCTTTTACTCCAACCCTTTGTTCAAGCAGGAGATACAATTCTATTCCAGACAAATGGTTGTCTAAACTCTTCTTAAAAATTCCCAGTCATGGAGCACCCACAACTTCTAAAGATAAGCCATTCCCTCGATAATTTCATTGTCAGGAAATTTCTCCTTAGTTTTAAGTTGGATCTCTCTTTAATAAGTTTCCATCTGTTACCTCTTATCCTGCCTTCAGGTGCTTTAGTAAATTGGTTGACCCCTCTTCTTTATCTGAATATTAAATATTGTAGACTACTATCATGTTACCCCTAGATCTTTTCTTTATTAGACTAGACATTCCCAGTTCTTGCAATCATTCTTCGTATATTTTCTCCTCCAATCCCCTAATCATCTTTGTTGCTCTTCTCTGCACTTTTTCTATGGTCTCAACATTATCTTTTTTTCTACTGTGATGATCAAAACTGGAGGCAATATTACAAGCTGATCTCACCAGAGCAGTATAAATCAGCGCCGGCACTACACATGACCTTGATACTATCCAGGAGTGGGCTGCAGGGGCCTCGCAGGGGTTCGGAAGAGCCCCTAGCTAAGATTCTGTGCAGTTCAGAGAACCCCCAAATCCCACTCCTGGCTGGCCTCACCCACCCCACCCCGGCCCTCCCAGGAGTCTCCAAGCAGCCCATTTTGGATGCAGGTAAGTGCAGGGGCATGCGGAGGCTCAGGAAGGGCAAAAACCTCCTGGAATTTTGGGAAGGCCAGAAATGGGCCTGTTTCCAGCCTCCAGAGGGCCTCTGGAGCCCAGGGGAGGCCATTTTCACCCTCCCGGAGTTCAAGAGCCTCTGGAGCCCAGGGAGGGCAAAAATGCACACACAACCCGCTATGGTGCAGGAGGCTGACTAGGCCATGCTTAACCATGGCCATGCCCATTCAGTGACCAGGCAGAGAACCCTTTAATAAAAATTTTGAAGCCCACCCCTGACACCATCCCTCTGTTGATTCAGTCCAGGGCTTCATTGGCTTTTTTTGGCAACTGCAGCAGACTGCTGGCTACTATTTAACTGATTGTCCACTCCTAGATCCCTTTCATACTACTGCTATTGACCAAGATATCACCTATTCTACACCTATGTGTTTGGTTTATCTTGCCTAAGTGTAAATCCTTATTTTTCTCACCACTGAATTGCATTTTGTAGGATAGGGCCCAGTGTTCCAGTCTGTCAGGGTCCTTCTGCATCTTGAGTCTATTTTCTAAAGCGTTACATATGCCTTATAAAACTACACAGTCTTTTTTTCTATGATAATAAATATTCAGATCACATCACCTCCCTACTGAAGGGAATCTCAACTGAAAGCAGTATTTCTTGAGGCTTCAGTATAGTTTTTCTGTATCCAGTAAAGAATTTTTCATCCATCCTTATTGTCCTGCTGCCCTCTGCAAGAAAACAAGATACAGCACACAAAGGATGAGTTGGGTAGGCAGGTGGGTTCTCAATTCAACTTGGCAACTATTTACTGTTGGGAGGATGGCTGTTCTTTTAATTCCACAAGGAAAGATTGTGACCTACACTAATGAAACAACATATCCTAGCTATCTGTTCTAGCCTGGTGCTCCCTAGGCATGTAGGCCTTCATATATGTATTTTGTATCAGCTCCCATATGTCACATCGGAATCACAGGGAGCATGAAATCAACATGTCTTTGAAGTTCTATGTTATCAAGTAACAGGCAGGCTGGAATCAACCATCAAATGTTGGCCAAAGCTCTATCCGTGGCATTTAGACCATCTTTCTGGCAAGTCTTAATTTCTTAGCTTTAACTTACAGATGAAAAGCAGTTTATCAGTCTTTGCTGGTCATTCTCTATACATAGGCATATGTTTCATTGCATACCTTGAGCAGAAAAGTGTATTCATCCAATTCTATCTCCGATAGAAATTAAAGGCCATCTAAACCATTTCCAAGAATTCTCTTTAATGCTCAACATTCTAACAGATTTGAAAACCACAGATGTCACAAAGGTGTGATACACTATCACACAGCTATCAAATACTACAGCTTATCAATGCTCAGCTATGAAATATTAAAACCAAATTGTCCTAAAGGTTCAGAAAAAAACTGGATTTTCTTGTTTTCTCCTTGAAAACATTTCACTTCTTATCCAAGAAGCTTCTTCAGGTCTGACAGGATGGTGGGGAATGGAAGGATTTATATGCCTTGCACACAGAGATGGGATCCGACCAGTATATCTACTGGTTCTGTTGCTCTGCATTGTGCGCGCATGCAGCTGCAGTTGAAAACGCAGGAAATAAAGGTCAGGTAAGAGCCCAGGTGGGTGGGTGGGCCAAAACAGCAGCAAACATAGAACCGGTTCTATGTATGCTTTCTGTCTGCTGCTCTTCAGAGCAACCAGTTCTATGGAAGTAGACAGAACCAGTAGAATCCCACCCCTGCTTGCACACAGCTGGTAATTTGCATCCTTTTAGAAAGCCATTGAGGCACTTAGAGGTTTATCTGTGTCCTCAGGGTCACCTGAGTAGTGCAAATGGTTTCTGTAGATTGCATTTTTTTAGAAATCCATTTGGGACGGATTTTCAAAAAATTGCAAAAAATACAAAATAAACATCCAAGTGCCTCAATGACTCTCTAAAAGGATGCAAATGACTAGCTGTTTGCAAGGAATATAAATCCTTCCATTCCCCACTATCCTGTCAGAGCTGAAGAAGCTGAAGAAGCTTTTTGGATGAGAAATGAAATGTCTTCAAAGAAAAAACAAGAAAGTCCACTTTTCTCCTGAAAAAGCACCTTTGGAACAACCATGAGTATCTCCATAAACTATTAAAACCAAACCAAAGTTAAATAATCCATGTTGAAACTATCTAAGCACATAGAGTTATGGAGAATATTCAGCATTAGTCTTTAGAAAGCAAAAGGAAGAATAACTGAAGAAAGTTCTCTTAACATTCTTTATTGTGGCTCTTAGAAATAACAGGCCACACTACTTTCCCTGACTAGCCCCAGAAAGTAAAATGAGGCATGGAAACTGTTCCATTCACACCCATAACAGAGTTTGTCAGCAACAGGGGAATTTGAGAAACTGCTTACTATTTGACACCAAAGTCAGTTTGCTCCCACTTGCCATCAGAACTGGATTTAGGTCAGATATTGGACTTGCAGTCATTATATTTCCACCAATAGCCTGAAAGAAAATGTAGCACAGACATATCTTAGAAATTAGGTCAACAAACCTCATTAAAATCACTTATCAAAGTAAGTATAGTTTAACTTTATACCATTAAAATTAAAATGGGATTTTCTTGTCCTCAAATAGAACAAGAATAGGTTAAGGAAGCAATACAGCTCAAGGTAATTCATTTACGGTGCATGCTTTTACAACGAGCTAAATGTTTTTTTTCATGCAGTTAACAACTGATGGATTTAAACAATGATTTACATTTTAATTTGTTATTCTAAATTGTACTTGAGTGGGTGAATATAAAGACATTTAATAAATTATTTAATTTTACTGTTTCTGTTAAAACTTCTGGCCATTTAACATGTCCCAGCAAAGAAAATATATAGTCAAATCTGATTTATCAGTTCAAAAACCATTACTCATTTTCAGTCTAAAATATATCTCTCTGGCCTGAAGGTTGGTATAAATTAAAAGATATGCTTCTCCTAAGCTGACATTTCCTCTGAAGATTTGTTCAAACTAAGGCATACACAAGAAGATTCACTGATCAGTTTGAATTTACCAAATAATGAGAAATCTTATTGCCTTGTAGGCTTGTTCTCTTTATGCATGGTACATGAATTATTCTATTAGGAACAAAAATATTCAATTTCTAGTCTACATTTAGCACAGAAATTCACTGGATGGCTTGGATCCAGCTATTAATTTTCAGACTTCTTGGCATATAATTTAAGGGAAGTTGAAATACTTTTGCAACAAAGGGCGCTTACATGATCATTTGCTACACAATTCCCTGAGGTCATGCATTGTTGCCCTCCATGAACCTTATAGGGAGAGCCAGAAGGAACATCAACATGTCTAGTAACTTGTATATGTAGGTATTCTGGCTGTGAAAACTATCTAGGCCAGTCTTGACAACCTCAACGCCACAACTTAAAGTTGTCAAGGTTAAAAAACACTGGTCTAGACATTCAGAAGCAGATGAAGTTGTGTAACTGTGAAATTAAGTCAATAGACAAGCCCAGACAAGCCCAGGATTATGAGGAAGTATTACGTGATGGATAATAAAATAAATTGGGATATAAACGTGTAGAGGGAGATACATTTTAAAGGAACTATAGAGATTCTCAGTCATCCAGGTCATGATTGTCCCAAAATGCTTTTTCAGGAGACAACTGGACTTTCTTGTTTTTTCTTTGAAGACATTTCCCTTCTCACCCATGAAGCTTCTGGGCTGAGAAGCAAAACATCTTCAAAGAAAAAATAAGAAAGTCCAATTGTCTCCTGGAAAAGCACCTTTGGGATTTTAAAGGAATGGTACATCCTACCTGCCTGTGTTGTCTCCTTCCTTTATCAGAAACTATTTGGAAGCACTTACTGCAACATTGCGGATCTGAGGGCCTGCAAACCATCTCAGTTGTTCTAGGACAGCTTGGAAGACCTCTACTTGGTAAGAAGGAAAATGGGCCACTGCCTCCCTGAGTTTCTCTTCCACATAGCTCAGGCTGCAGGAGGCACCAAATCTGATTCCTGTAAAACCAGAAACAGGAGCGATTTGACCAAATGGACCTTCACCAAGATAAAAGTATTGCTCTCAGTAGCTGAACTGAATAATTTTTAGGTCTTTAGTCTCCTCCTTTTATTATGGTTTATTTAAAAAAAAACCAAGAAAGGTTTTATTTCCTGCATATCTTATAAGGATGTATACTTGACTTAGCAAGGAAGCAATCTGAAGGTCATGGTGGATGGGGCTATATCACATATTTGGGGTAGAAAAACCAGTTTGAGAGATTCTTTTAAAACTGTGACATGCTTATTTTCCAATGTACATTACATATTTGTTGTATTTCTCCCCTGAAAACAGGAAAAATTGGGGCACTGACTTTCAGCAATCATAGTGGCAAATCTGAAAGCAACTCTGAAAAGTTGGGGAGTAGAAATTACAGGTTGATCCCTTTCAGGAGAAGCTAGAGTATCTAAAATTACTGCTGTTAAAAAGGGTGCAAGTGTTCTCAGTATGCCAAGATGTTCATTTTCCAGCAGTTATCAGATTTTAGATGATACATACCAGTTCTACCATTACAAGAAAGTGAGTAAACCTGTGGTTATGCAGCAAATCATCCCTTTAAAAACTTTTATTACATTTGGAATAAGTGAGTATATATGTTTTATTAGTTCAATGCAAATATATGCAATGCAAATGATTTTCTAAAGAAATCATTTGGATTGTGATATGTGCATGTGTATGTAAGTCTCTGATCAATTTCTGAAGAACAAACCAGGTTGTTCACCTAAAACAGAGGCTTCTGGACAATTAATGCCACCTGATCCCAAGTCTTCATTCAGAAATTTGGCCATATGCTCTTGGATAGGTTATCCCAACCAGGCACACTGTAATTTGCGTTAGAATTGTAGTTCCTGGAATTCCCAGCCAATCTGATTGTTCTAAGGCAGGGGTGTCAAAAACAAGGCCCAAAGGCCGAATCTGGCCAGCAATATGGTTAAATCTGGTCTGCTGGACCATCTTGGAAAATGTAAGGGGTCAATCCATGTCACTTCAGCCCAGTCTGCCCAATGCAAAGAGGAAACATCGGGCCAGCATGGCTTCGGCCCAGTCTACCCAATGCAAAGAGGAAACATATCCATAGTTTGGGAAGTTGCATCAAGCTGGCCCTACCCACCCAGTCGGCCATGTCCTCAATGAAATTGAGTTTGACACCCCTGTTCTAAGGCTTGCTCCAATGTGGTCTTCGGCTCCACTTGCTGTATCTGATTTGGCAATGTGCTCTACTTGCAATTTTCCCAGAAGGTCCTAGAAAAATGTCCTCGAGAGAATGCTATTCCCTGCCCATCCGGGCTTCTGTTGCTTGTTTGAACAGTACCACTTTTGCATTTTTCAATAGATTACTTCACCAGCCAATCTCACTATTTCAGAAGACAAACATATTGAGAAATTGTGGCTGGCAAAAGTTTCAAGTGACTTCTGAATTTGGTTGGAACCTTTCCTTGGAGTGCAATCAGTATATCATGAACAAAGAGAGGCTACAAGTGCAAAGGGAGGAGAACTGCCACCCAACTTTTTTTTAAATCATGGCTTGTAAACATTTCCTTGTGCATTTCAAGCACCTCTTGCCAATCCCTTGAGGCAACAGGCAAACTACTTACCCTCTTCTGTGTGCTGAACAGAGTTCATTTCTGGGATCCAAGTTGGGGCTATAATGACAGGGTACAGCATGTTCTTTAATCTCATTTCAATACCTGAAGAAAAAAAAATCCAAAGAGATCAGTGCAGAGGCAGCCAACCAACAGTTGTAAATCTGCCAATGAAACAATAAAGTTCTTATATAAAAGACTTCCAGAACAGTGGATCTCATCTCAGTGAGATGAGATTCCTAAAGCAATCTCCATAGCCAATTCCTGCATGTCTAACTTGCATTGACTTGTAATGAATGTATAAAGCCAAGAATTTTCCCTTCTGCTTCACACATTCCCAAATATTGTACCTCCAAGGGAGTATGGAGAAAATTGTTAATGGGTGACAAAAAGTGATTGAGAACTTATTTTGATTGTATATATGTCAAATGCAAGGTCTGAGGGCTGCATCCAGCCCACAATGTGGTTGGATCCGGCCTGTGAGGCCTTTCTGGTCTACCCAATGTGAAAAGGAAAGATCGGGCCAGCCTGGCTTCGGCCTGGTCTGCCAATGTGAAGAGGAAACATGCCAGTAGTTTGGGGAGTGGTGTCAAACTAGCCATGCCCACCTAGTTGGTCACACCTACCCAGTCGGCCACACACAGCCGGCCCCCCAAGGTCAACCACAGCCCTGATGCAGCCCTCAAAGAAATTGAGTTTGACACCCCTGGTATATATTGTTTTGAGGCATTCCTATAGAGAAAAAAATGGTTCCAGCTATGGGATCACACAAGGATCCCACAAACATATGAAGCTTGATGGATTAAGAGAGGGCATTTAGTGTCCTTACACCCAGTATTCAATATCAAATTTCCCCAAAATTAGACGTAAAGCTACAAACTACAGTCATATTCACTAAATAAACTGCATTAACAAATCATACAATTTGTTAACTATTACAAATGATAGTGGTTGGATTCCTATTACTAACCATATTATGGCTTAATACACATGTTAACCCAGGTTGTGGGGAACAGGAACACTAGTATTAATTCATTATAAATGTTAATAATTATCTTTAAAACAGAATTCCTGTTTTAAATGTGTATAAAATTGCAGCCTGAAGGGTGATGCAAGGGACTTTATTTGATATTATGAAAGAAGAAGTAAAATCTTGACTGGTCAGCCAATTATATAGTGCTATGTTTATGTTTGTGTTGTTCAACAGAAAACAGAGTTGGTCTTCTTACCCACTTCTGTGTTCCCTACTACAAGCTTGGCGTTGGGGTGCTGAGCTTTCAGAGAAACAAGTTCCTTGAGCGTTGATGGTTGCAACCACATCACTCGCTCGCCTTTGAAACACAGTTGCTCAACAGGGTTTTTCTGTGTCTATAGAGAAAAGGCCAGATTTAGCTTCTTGTAAAAAACATGGCATCACGAAGCAAGCAATCTCAATTTGGCATGATGGAGAAGAGAAGGGTTGCATTATAGCTGCAGCTACTATTTCCAGTGAGTGACAGGCTTCAGGTTTCTTTGCAACAAGAAGCATCACAGGCGTCTTTCTATGATGTTAATAAATCTTATTATAAATCATCATCCAGTTGGGTATTTGTAAGTGGGAGGGGCAAGAGGTCTCCAAGATCTATCTGCAACAAAGCTTGAGGCAGTGTAGTTTGAGAAATACTAGCTTTTGTTTATCAAAGTTCTTTGCCCCTGGTCTCTGGCAAGGCTGCACCAAAGCCCTGTTGGTTGCAGGCGAGTAAGGCAGAACTTAAGGAAATTGGTTCCAGTGTTTTACTCTTTATGGTGGTTAGAATGCAGAATTGCAGGCTAACTGTGCCTGGAGTTCAATTCTGACAGGGCCCAATTAAGCCTTCCAACCTTCCCAAGTCAATAAAATGAGGAGCCTGATTGTTGGTGGGCAATAGGCTGACATTGTAAATCACTGAGTGTGCTGCAATATATAATATCATATATGTATATCACTATGGGGTATATATAAATCTAAAAGCTATTGCTATTACTAAGCAAATCATTTCATAGCGGTTTGGGTTAAAGTTAGACATAGAAATAAATATACCATCTGCATTTAATAATTAATTTCAAATTGTATATAAGTAAAATAATGATAGAACATTGCAACTTTATAAAATGAAAACTTTTCATTTGTAAAACAAAATTAAAACCATGTTTTGTTTTATTTGGATGGGAAAAATTATCTTAGCTTTGTGTGGTTCCCAAAATCTGAATTTTTAGACAACCATTCACATTTTTCATTCCATTGTTTCAGACAGATATATGGCAGTTCTGCCATGGAATGAAACCCTAAAATCACTGTAACACAATTTGCCCAACCTATTTTTGTCACCACAGAAATCTATCATGTCATGTTCTATGCTCTCCATTTCATGGAATCTCATAAAATAATACAATTGTTGTATTGGTTTTAAATCCACCTACTTTCTAATATAAGATTTAATTTGAAGATGTTATAGAATGGTATTTGAAATCAATTGTCCATTGCTTATCCACACATGGTTCTCTCATCTTCATACATGGACATTTTTTTTTATTTAAGGCAGCAGGAATCCTATTTATTTGTTTGTTTACTTACTTGTTTAGTTATTTCTGTGTTGCCATAATTAAAATGATTCTTGATTAATCATAAAGAAAAAAATACAGCATAAAATAAGTTCCATAAGAAAATAAAAACAAAAGATCACTGTAAAAGTACAAAGAAAATAAAAACATGGAAACATGAAATCAAATCAGGGGAGACCCTCTGAACAGCTCATTCTTTAAATGCCTTTAAAAGACCAGCAAAGACAGAGCCTTTATGGTCATACTGTAGATATATATTTTCTTGCTGCTACCTTCTTCTAGGATTTTTTTCATTATTATTATTTTTACTTCCCAATATAATCTACAATTCCAGGATTCCCCGAAGATCTCCCAAGTACAGCTACCTTGCTTAAGCAAGATCAGGATGCCAAATGCCTGAATACAAAATTTCTGAATAATGGGACAAATTGCTTGACTAAGGTGAATAGATAGCTTCAATGCTAAAAGGAGACAGATATCCTCCATCAGTTCTTTCCTAGTCAGGACCCAGGCACAATTCAACCCCTGTACAGGACACTATCCTGTATTAATGTTCTGTGACATAACAAGCTTACATAATCAGAGGAATTACAAATCTTTTTCAGCAGTCAACTGTTGCTTAATGCCTTGGGTCATTTGCACTGCAAACTGTTAGTGATAACATTTCTCATCCTATCTGAGAGTATTTGCTTTAAGATTAAACAGTGATGAATCAAGGACTCCCAATTTGCATATCATCGTTGACCCATTTTCTTCTTTTTTACATAACCAAACAACCTTTTTTCTTCCTCCTTCTCTCTCTCCAGCTCTATATAGTTCCTAATTCACCACTGAAACGTATCAAGAAAAAAAAACTGATGACATAACCTTTAAGTGAGCTCCAGACAATGTATCTAAGTTTAAAGTGGTGCCTTCCAAATACATTGACAGAGTCTTAGTTTATGGGTGAAAATCAACAATACCAAAATCTTCCATAAGGAAATTCAATTAGCTTGGCTGGGAAAAGGAAACTCACCAATAACTCAGGTGGGAATATAGGCTCCTGGGTAGGGTCTAAAGGCTGGAACTCAGATGCATTGAACAGAATTGTGGTAATCAGTCCCTGCAGAACAAAAGCAATGTATATATATTAGACAACCCAAGATCCAGCAGATCATTGTTTCAGAGATATTTTCTTACCTAAACAGAGAAACAGCATGATCAGGGGAAAAAGAAGTAGGAGTAGAAGCAGGTTCTGACCAGTTCTGGAGAACCGGTAGCAGAAATTTTGAGTAGTTTGGGAAACTGGCAAATATCACCTCTGACTGGCCCCACCCCCAACTATTCCCTGCCTTCCAAATCCCAGCTGATCGGCTGGGTCTTCTTTTGCTGCCCTACACAGGAGAACAGAGCTGGAAAGCAGGTTAGTGGGGTGAGGTGGGGAGGGATTGGGGATTTTGCAGTATCCTTCCCCCAGGAATGTGGAGGGAATGAGGATCTTATAGTATCCTTCCCCTGCCGTGCCCACCAAGCAACGCCCACCAAGCCATGCCAGGCCCACCAAGCCACGCCCACAGAACCGGTAGTAAAAAAAATTTAACCCCGCCACTGAGTAGAAGTGACTTCTGACTTCTTACCAGCTTACACAGCTGACTGCCCTTTAGCAGCCAATGGTGACACCAGCTAGGCTGAGACTGTTCTACCTGATCTCCAGTGGCTGAAAAGAGGAGTCAATCTACCTAGCTTCCAGAAGACTTGGCAGCGACCGGTCTACCAAATTTCTGGATGGTGGTGCAGCAGTGCAGTACAAATTTGTGACAACAAATTTGCCAAATTTCACTGGTGTCATGGGTCCCAGGTTTTGGACACATTCAGTAAATTAAGCCATTTGAGGTGCCTTAGTTCAAAATTTGTTGCCCCTATGATGCATTGTTTCACCTAATTAAAGATTACAGAAACGAAAGAGACATACAAACTAGAACTAAGGAAAAATTTTTCTAATAGTGAGTACAATTAACATGTGGAATGCCCTGCCTTCTGAAGATGTGGGTGCCCCATCACTGTTATTCTGTGCTCTAAAGAGTTATAGTAGTATAAAATTAAACAATATTGTACTATTAAAATTATTTTCATGTTTTTTTATTTCTGAATTTTTATTTCTGATACCCAAAAGCTGAGCATGAATAGATTCTGCTTCTTTCATTGTACAATAATCCCTTCCATGATCTGCAGTCTCTCTGACTTCACACATTGCATTAAATCCAAAGGAAGATCTCACAGGATCTTCCCAATGGGGTTCCCACTAGGGTTTTCCAGTTAAACAATCCCACTGTCACCAATAAGGGGAAGTCTTAGGTGTTATTGGAGGTAATTGTAAAGTATTATATATTAAGTATGCAGTGCTATGCATGTTCACTCAGTAGTAAATTTTATGATATATAGGACATACATTAAAATTAAAAGGTAAAGGTTTCTCCTGTCTAGTTACGTCCAACTCTAGGGGCTAGGGGGCAATGTTTATCTCCATTTTTTGCCACAGGAGCCAGCATTATGTGAAGACATTCCCATGGTCATGTGGCTAGCATGACTATACACCAAGGTGCATAGAAGGCTGTTATCTTCCCACTGAAGTAGTACCTATTTATCTACTCACATCTGCATGCTTTCATACTGCTAGGTGGGCAGATGCTGGGACCAGAACCGGAGCTCACCCTGTCATGCGTTGCTTGGGGTTCAAACTTGAGCTGTCAGCTTTCCTGCTGACAAGCTCAGTGACTTAACCTCTGAACCACTGCATCCCCCTGACACCAAATTAGTTAGCACCTAATTGTCAGGGCTTTTAACATGTGATATGGCAAATCAGAATACATGAAAAGGTTCAGTAGTCACTCCTTGTTTCCAAATAATCCTGGAATTATAATTATGGAAACACTGAGAATCTTTAACAGAATCTCCAATATTCTCAACAGTTATATTTCTGTTTATTTTGTGGGGGAGGAAGATGTGGCCTTTAAATTGTTTTTTTAATAAATTCATTATTTCAGGGGTGATAAGGAATCCAGTTACAAGAAATTACTTAACATTAAAGCAAATATTATTTAATTATTACATATTATTTAATAATATTTAATATATTAAATATTATTTTATTTCCTTCAGAAATACTAAGTTGAAAGGCACCCAACTGTCGCTTATGCCATTTACCTCATTTTTTTCCTTTCCAGCCATACAGCAACCTTCTCCGTTTACTAGTTTTCCACAGCATCCTCCTTCCTAAATAGAAATAGGAAGATATAGAAATATGTCTAAATAAACTATGGAGCACATATGAAAGAACTTGCAAATATTTGAAGAGTTGTGCTGGATCAGATTCAAGTGTCATGGATAAAAGATAGGGTTTGGGCTGAAGACACTGAGCTTTAAGTCCCCATTCCACCATAGAATCGCTTTGAACCAATTATTCTCTCTCACCCTAATGTAAAGTAAGAATTAAATCAGGAGAGATACCAGTGTCAGTTATCCTGAGTTCTCACAGAAAAGGTAGGCTATTAAGGCAATAACAACAATAACAACAAATCAACAATCCATTCCCATGGTAGACAGTTATTGATTTATTTTGTACCTGGTTTTTTATTATACAAGAAATCAAATCAGTTTACACCAATAAAAGCAATATTAAACCAATGCAAATAAAATATGAAAAATTAAAATTGAGAGCCAGTTTGTCTAGTGGTCAAGGTGTTGGCCTAGAAACCAGGAGACAGTGAGTTCTAGTCCCATCTTAAACATGAAAGCCAGATGCGTGATTTGGGGGCAGTCGCTCTCTCTCACCCCAATTCATCTCCTCAAGGAAAGCACTTCATAGGTTGGGAGCCACACAGAAGACCCTCCACCATGTATCAGCAAGCTGGGGCATCTTTAAAAATGTCTCTCCTGGTAGGCAGGTTGATACTTGGGAACGCAGTCCCTCAAATCGTCAAGTCCTAACCAATATTTAACTTGTGCCCCACAAGCAAGTAGCAATTATTGTAGATTATTCTACACGGGCAGGTGATCCCCATACTTTCCATCAGTTAGCAGTTAGGAAGCAGTTGTGATTTCTGAACATTCTTGAGGGGTAACCCCTCATAGAGTGCAAAGCATAGCCACAATAAGTTGAAAGCAAGATGTGAAGAACTGTCACCATATTGCAGAAAGAATTGCAGTTGATGTACTATTTATAGTTGTGCAAGCATGTGCCTCACCACAAATCTACCACCTATAAATCTAATTACAAATAAATGACAAGGACAATTCCCTAAAGTATAGTGCCACCCCAGGCTTTACTGCAACCCCCAAATGCACTTTGTTTGTTTTTTGGTAACAGGGTTACTGTCTTGCCTGAGTATAATTTTAGCACGTTCCCTCACTTACCCCATTTTCCAATGGGGTTCCAGAATGTTCCAGAATATTTTCTTGGAATCGGATGATAATGAGAAACAAAATTGGGTATCATTGGCCTCTAAAACTCATACCTCAGTGATTCTATGGAGACACCATAGGGAACAACATTGAAATTGAAAACCAGCCCAGTAGGAGATAGTGGCAAATTACTTCAGTACTATTGTCAGGTAAGCTACATAGACATGTCTATGAAGGAATCAGAACTTTAGCTGGAGTTAAAGCAGATTGCATCTTCACGTTCACTTGGAAAAGTCAGTCTGATTCCATCACCAAGACATTTTATCTTTAGCCCCTCACCTTTGCAAATGTTCTGTACCCTTCCAGGATGGGTCTGTATCCTGTACAGCGGCAGAGATTTCCTATGTTGCCAAATCAAGTTGAAAAAGTTAACAGGCACATAGAACATAATAGAAAGAAGGTTATTTTAGTTTTTGCTTTTCATCGACCATGGAAATTCATTTTTTTTCTTCCAAGAAAGAAAACTGCCAATAGAGAAAAGAATAATTGTCTCTGGGGCTTTGATAATTTTGGAAAACAGAATTCCAGTGTCAAAAGACATGACAACAAATTCACCGAGTCATGAGAGATCAACCTTATCATTTTCAAATGTATTTCTTACTTTATTCCATGATGAAAAGTAATTGTGCCAATAAGGATGGGAGTTGTGGTCTACTGTGTCTGGCAATCTTACCTTGAAAAGCATCTTCAATCTCTTCCATTTTAGGCTGAGGATGATTACGAAGCAATGTATACATGGACATGACAATCCCAGGAGTGCAGAAACCACACTGTGATCCGTGGCTTTTGGCTATTCTCTCCTAGAAGAAGAATTGGTTCATAAAATATGCCATGACAAATCAACTTACTTTTAGTGACAGGTGTGAAAACACCGAGTCTCTGGTCTGGGTCATACATCACATTATATATAAATAGTAGGTCTTCGTGTATTGTGTAGTATATGAACTGCCAATTGTTCATACAATGAACTATAGCTTAATTTAATCTGTGAACAAATATGTATTTGTTAACACATAGTCATATCTCCCCAGTTCACCTGTACAGGGTGCAGCCTTGTCTTTGTGCTTCCGATGCCTTCCACAGTGGTTACAGCTACATGGTGTAGAGCGCAGATAGGGAATAAACATGCATTTGCAGAATAATGTCTGGAGAAATGAATTAAGGAAGTTGCTTGCTTTACAAAATCTTCATTTTCCTAAAGAAGTACAATAAAATCAATGAAAGCCAGTGTTCAGGATTACGCAGTCTCATACCAGAACTGGAATACAGTTAGATACATGGGTATCATCCCAATGTTTTAGAAGACGATGCCTTTCCATTGGTTATGCTGATTGGGCCTGATGAAAGTTGAAATCATAGGCAAACATTGGCCAAAAGATGTAGCTTCTGATTACCAGCACCATTATTGGATAAAGATGTAGAAAGTAAATGGGAAGGAGAATAAACTGACATCAGGACAATGATATTATCATTATCTTCCTTCAGAAGATCATAGTTCACTGTAATTCACTGAAATCTGGCAAATATTAAGAGACCAGAGTTGAAAACTACAGTGATTTTAATAAATGCTATTGGACACGACTTCACAACTAACAACAATCTAATGCTTCAGTAGTACTAAAATATTAGCAGAATTATGAGACAAATTTGAATGTTGAAACTTTAAATTCTATGGAACTTCAGGATTTATGGAATCACAAAACCGTAAGGCTGGAAGAGACCCTGTAAATCTTCTAATCCAAGCTGAAATGTAATGGATTAGAAATGTTGGGGAAAGTTAGTCCTACTAATATTTGTCCCAAAGGTGCTTTTTTCAGGAGGCAATTTGACTTTCTTGTTTTTCTTTGAAGATGTTTTACTTCTCATCCAAGAAGCTTCTTCAGCTCTGACTGGATAATGGAGAATGGAAAGATTTATATTCCTTTGAATTGTTTGCATTGTTTTAGAGAGTCATTGAGGCCATTTGGAGGTTTATGACCTGGATAACTGAAAATCTCCATAGGCTCCTACTAATAATCCATACAATTATGGCACGGTACTATATTCACATAGCTCTAACACATATCTGTACATGAAGCAGATTTTGCAAAATATTTACTATTCCTTGTGTGCAATCTTTTCTTGACCTGCAAAGGAATTTCGAGAGAGACAGATTGTTTCTGATAAGCACTTATTCCCAAATATCCAGCATCTGCCCTGTCTATCACAAATTCTGCACACCCATATTCAAAACCTCTTCCATCTTAGTGAATGGGGTAGAAAGGATACATGATTTTTTTTCGGGAGTTGTCAACCTTGGAAATCATGACTGTGCAAGCACCACAGCCTCCTTCTCCACAGCCCAGCTTGGTTCCACACAAGCCCACTAAGAGGGTAGAGCTTAAGGAAAATGTACCAGCGTGGCTATTTGCATACAGTCCTTTATCATTGAAAGTCTCTGGTCCTGGTAACAAGCTTGCATTGTGGTTCATAAGAGCAGGCTAAAAAAATCTGCCTTTCTTTTTTTAAAGAAAAGCTATCTGGGTTTATTTTACATGTATTCCCTGATGGGAAAACTGATTTTCATGTATAGGATTTAATTAATTGATTTTAAAAATTACACAAGTATTGAACAAGAATAGACTACATTGGCTATAGACTCCTGGAATATGTTCACACAATATGCTTAACTTGATTACTGGATTCAGAGAATATATCAAATCATAAACTAACCAAAATCATCAAGGCACAAATCATAAACTAACCAAAATCACCAAGGCACAAAAGCTAATAAAGATTAAAATAAATAATATATTTTAAAATTTTAATATTACCATATTTAGAAACCACTCATCTCCCTCACAGGGGCACCTTGGCTGGTATTTCTTGCAAGTGATGTAAGCACAGCCTCCAATTATTAACTTATTTGGTTTGTATGTCAACAAGCACAGCCAATACTGGCACATGACCTTCTCTTTTCAGTTCTTCAAGCAAGTCTTTAAGTCAAATTAGTTCTAAGCTGCTTTTTGCTAATCAGTGTTTTTTTGTTGATGGCTTTTTGAGAGTTTATGCTAATTTAATATGTTGAGTATAAAACTGGATACAAAGCTGGAAGTCTCATAATATGCCTCTTTTATGGTTTTGTGATTAATATGTCCAACTTTAAGTATGTGTATATTCTTAAATAAACACAATTTTATTCTTTTTTAATTGCTGAAGAGGATCAGCTGGTGAAAAAGGAATAATTGATTTACATGCACTAGATATATATTTTGTTCTACACATATGACTAAAAAAATCAGATTAGGCATGAATTTTGCATCACAGAAGTCAAGGAATGTATATTTCTAGTAAAATATATGATGTTCCACTTGGAAACATTCTTAATGTAATTATACTAAGCAATCATTTATTCATGGCAACACTACTCAACTTTTTATGAAAAACAAATAAACTGGACCCTAACAGATGAACTTTCTCCAATAGTCTGCTCTTCTTTCCTGGTCCCTCTTTCAGCATCTAAGATTAACTATGATGTAAGCATTAATATGCTAGTTATTTTAAACAAGAGAGAAAGCTTAGACTTAACCCAAACCAGTGAATTAATCCCCTTAAATTAGCTACCCTATCCCTTCCTACCTCCTGAATTTCTGATATCCAAATTGAACTCCCTGGTTCATTTACTGCAGGAAAGAAGCATTGAATCATTACCTACAACAGAAAACAGATCCCAGCAAGGGCCACATTCTTTAACACACATGCCAATGATTTATTTAGGTTCGCTCAATCCAGATTTCTGAGCTCCAAATCCACATTTATTGCCTAAGCTAGATTTGTGCAACTTAAATGTAGTTGTTAGTTTGTAGTTGGGCATCAGGTGACCACAACTAGATTTAATTCATGAGAAAAAGAAAGGTAAAGACATCTTTGCAGCACCTGGCATTTTGTCTGGCAGTTTATTGAAGCCTTATTACATTATCCGGGAAATGTATTTTAGCAAAAGGTGTATGCCTGCCACTCCTTAGGAAAACTATTGTTGTTAGGCAACAGATACTGGAGGAAGAGCAGTCATCCTTCATATCCTCCAGTAATGGCCAGCTGTAACCAACAGTTATTGCAACTGGCGGCTGTATAGAAGAATTTAGGATTTGATAATAAGGGATCAGCTGATAAGTAGGAGGTAAGAAGGATTGGGTAGTTGATGGGGCATTGCTTGTGCATTTTGAAATCAGCCATGCTATTTTCCAGGTTAGGCATTGATTTTCCAACATAGGAATCAATGAAAGTAGAAGTAGCTCAGCTTCTTTTGTATTATTCCAATGCAAGACAGAGATGAAAGTTATCCATCTTCTCACACAGAGATTTTACTATCAGTTATGAATGTGTTTTCATTCAGTTTAATTCTGGCAAAACTAAAATATTGGGAAGAACAAAACTAGCAGGCATGAAATCCTCAGAAATCTTTAAACTTATTCTACTGTATGGTCTGCTCCTGAATCCTTAGGCCACCTGGAAATATACGGACTATTTTAAATTCCATGCAGTGCATGATTCTTGAGCATAGATACGTTTCCTTCTAAGGTAGGTCAGCAAAGTAGTTTCTGGATCCACATTCTTTTCCACTATCTAAAAAGAAAAAAGAAAAATAGTTTCGTAAAACATATTTAACTATAAATACATATGTATGCTGCAGCTAACAAACAAACTGATATCATCCATCAGCATCTGATTACATTGTAGAAGTCAGAACATTCCACCATTTGTGAGTGAATTTCACAAACCACCCAGTCTCTTTGATTAAGTACCATTTCTTTCTTTTTTTTGTAAATTTTATTTGAGTTTTCACAAAAAAAATACAAATAAAACATCTTTTTTGAAAGTAGCATGATCCCGGGTTGCATTTCTTTGTACAGACACAAATTCAACTTGATGCTCATTTTTATGTTCTATTCCATATCTTATTACTGTTTTACATTTTCGACATAGCTTCTCCCCTCTTTTAATTTTCTCAATTTTATTTTAATTATCTTGTCTCAATTCAAATCATTATATTTGTATTTTTTGTCTGTCCTGTTTCAATTTCATATTATCTTTTCTTATTAAACAAAGTTTCTCCTGTAGTTGCTAATTGGAGTATGACACCTTTATATCTTTAAAGTTTATCCATCTAACTCTTATTTAGGTTTCAATATATACCTTAAAATTTTAACATTCAATATAATACATAACTTCCATTCGGATTCTGCTTGGTACATTCTTAAAATACATACTATATTCTTTTTAAAAAAGATTATAAATATATGTAATTAAAACAACACATTCCATTCCAATTCAATTCTATCATTAATTCATTAAAATCTTAACTTCTTTAACATTACTTTTCAATTAAATATCATACTTCTATGGGAACAGTTATAAGCTTACCTTGATTAATCCCCCCTCTTCACTTATATTTTATAAAGCATTAACTAATTAAAATGTTCCCGTCCCTTCCTAATTCAATTTTCTCATTTATTTTATTAACAAACTATTTTATCCCTTATTTTAATCACGCATTATTTCCAATTTTCTAAAATTATTTCTATTACTAATATAACAATACAATCTTATGTACCTTTTTCAGTTAAATTTTCACCCATTATCTCTAAATAGGCCCTGTTTCTCTATGTCTTGTTTCAGTCCTTTGTAACTTCTTTTCCTTTCCTTCTTCCTTCTCTTCTCTCTCCCCTTTTTACCCCCTTGTCTCTCTACCTCCATTTCTCTCTTCTGTATTCCCCTCTACTGTTGCTTTCCAATATTGTACTTCTTTTTCAAATTATTTTTCTTTTCTTTGGTTGTTTTTTTAAGTCTTAAATTCTCCATTCTCTTTCCCACCTTTCCTTTTTCTTCCTCACATAGAATTACTTGTTCATTAAAGATGACTTCTTCTTTGTCCCAGTCTTCTTGTTTTACAGACGTTTCTTGTTGTTTCTCATAGTTCCAAATCTCCATTTCTAAGAATTGAAAAACGAAGCCAAAAAACCCCTCCCTTCTTGTGCATCTTCTTTGTACCTTTTAAGTTCCATTTTCAATTCATTCAGAAGTAGTGCCATTGTATAAATTTTTAAACAACCACCCGATTAATTTTAGTCATTCAAGTGCAATAACCAAGAATCCAAAGATCACCAAGTAATCCAAATACACACAAGCTGTTTCTTTTTGCTTTTTTTTTAACTTTCTCTTCCTGGGGCTCTACTGTTTAGTTAAAATTTCAGTTAAAATGTATCTTTTAGAAATCTTGTTAAAGTTTTACTGTAGATTCCTTTCAATTCCAGGCAGTCTCCTCCCTCTTTCCAGATCCTGCCCTTTTATTTTTTTTTCTCTCCTTTCCTGCTTATGTAAAAAAAACATTAGTGTCCAGAAATCTTTGTTATCCCTTTGACATTTTGTTTTATTTTCAGCTTAATTGCCTGTTATTGTCAAAGCGGATTTTTCCGATTTCTTATTTAAGTCTCTTAGTTGTCAGTATAGGGAAAGGGAGAGAAGAAAGAAAAAACCAAACCTTTCCCTTTTCACTTTCCGTCGCTGCTTCAGACTCTTCTTTGGGAATGATGTTATTTTTTTGTAAATTTAATTTCCAGGGTACCTTAGTTGTTGCTTTTGCAATTTAACCCGGTCAGCCAAAACTTTCACTTCTTATCTTCCTCCTGCACATTCTTTTCTGGTCGAGTTCTTCTTTGAGGTGGCCATTTCTGACCACCACTGCAACCGCCTTCATGAAAGGGAGTAATGGCCAGCTGAGGAGGAGAGATGTGGCTCTCCTCAACCCTGCTGGCAGTCTCCCCCCTCTTCACCACCTCTACAGGGTAGCTTAGCCTCAAAACCAGCTGGCTTGGGGCGCTCCAGCGGCGAGCCCAGACTGAAACCGTGCACGATTGCGGATTTCTGTCTGTCGCCAAAGAAACTCAAAACTGGAAGCCCGATTAAGTACCATTTCTTAAAAGAAATATTCCTGCCCTTGAATCAAATAGCATTTATAATATACAACTCCAGATGACAATGATTTTTGGAAGTAATCAGGTTCAGGCCTGATCAATATTGGATAGGAGACATCAACATGTTGCAAGGCAATAGAAAGTCAAAACAAATTGTAGAAAATGACAAAAATAAATCAGTTTTGCATTATTGCCAAGCAAACATTTTGGATGTGTTTATGCAGTCACAAGGAGTTAAGCTCAGTTCAAGGTATATTTACTTTTGCCATGGTGTTCAAACAGGTTTTGGTGCCTTTTATCATTCATTTTTAAAAAGATTTCTTATATATTTCCTTGTTTTGATTTAGGTGTTAATAGTCTTACTGTTTAGTAGAAAGAATAACTTCAGCTTAAATAAATGGGCAATATTTTTAATTAAATTGTAGAATAAAAATCAACTAAGTTTTACCAAAAAAAAAACCTTGTACTAAACACCCTCTGTCACCCTCTGTCACCCACTGAGTGCTAGAAGTAACTCTAGAAATCACAAATTAGGTGTACTTTGTCTCCCTCGTCCAATGTAGTGTACTAGTTGCTCTATGTACAAAAAGCATAGGTTTTCAGTCACGAGCATGCAAAATGTACCAAGATCTGCATGGCACTATCTGTTCTGCTAACATTAACATAATTTCCTTCCTAATGGCAGTACAAGACTGAAAGACACCGAGTCAGGTTGTTTACTCTTCAAAGTAGATTTTATAGCACAGTTACACTGAACTCCTAGCCGCTAATCTTGCCCTACCTTTCTTGCTCTACCTTTCTTGCTCTACCTTTAAGCCAGATTTTTAATTGAATTATTTATCAGCATTTCTCTATAATAGTCCTTCTTGTTGGTTCCTGATTATTTTCAATGTCTTTCTCTGGAAACTTTTCTTTAAGCTATTAAATATCTGCAGTGCCTAATATTGCATAACATGCAAAAATTAACAGTAGTTAATCATCTTATAGTTCAATAGATTGTATGAACCCAGACAGATGGATAACCATTGCACACTCATGGTTAAATGAACTCCTTTTCTAGGGTGGCACAGCAGTAAATTAAAATACAAATGAACCCCAAAAGTTGGATATAATAGGTTAAAATGTGAACTATAATTAGGCCGTTTGAGCAATTTCTAGCTGCTGGGCCCCTGTTGCTACTCACTAAACATGCAGTTTTTCTACCTTAGTTTCTTTAAGTGATATGTGGAAGATGAGATTTTGAGCAGGAGAAAATTTTGACCTTCTGAGCATAGCCAACTTAGTTTTAATTATTAACAATAAAGTTTATTTCTATCTTTTCAGACTAGAATCAATTACAAAACTGCTTTTCAGTTGAAAACTTTGATCCCGGGGTCAAAAAACCAAAAATTTACGCTTGCTTCTCTTCCTCACGAGATACTGAATTACTTTTGTTATTAACAGATTATGTGCTGAGTAGGTCACTGTGTGCTTTAAGTTGTGATGGTGATGATGCACACAAACTAAACATTTGTTAACATTCATTTTGCCTGGACTTGCAAGAATTTTAGGATAGACAAATGCACATTTCTTGGTATAATTTGGTTTACTGCTATAAAAGGTGGCAATTAGTTAAGAAAGCTTTTTTAAAGGAGATTGAGGAAATTGATACTGTCTTTACAAAACCATAATATTTTGTAGCAGTGTGCTCTTCAATAATAATTGCTGGGGAGGTAAGCACAGTCTGTGGAAGCAGAATGCTGGATTACATAAACCTTTGTGTTGATCCAGTAAGACTCAGTATAATGTTAAACAACAAGATCATAATTTCAAATTCTATTTCCTCCTGCATGTTCATTTGTTATGTTTTTAGGAACATAAAAGGAACTACTTGTCACATAAGGATTGAATCAGGACAAAGCTACATTCCTAACAAAAACAAAAAAACAAACCCCTTGTTGCTACTGCCATTGATTTAATGGGAGATCAATTTGCCACCAAGACTATCAGGTGGAAGAAAAAGTTTTGCCCCCAATTTCCTCAACTTTCCCAATCTAGTTTCTTCCACATAAGTAGGTCCTGCAATTCCCATAATTTCTAGCCAGCATCTATAGATCACCTGTTTTGGGAAAGCTGATTTATTGCATATGTACTCAAACAAAGTCAAGCCATTCATGTAATACAGGGATCTTCAAACTTGGCAAGTTTAAGACTTGTGGACTTCAACTCCCAGAATTCCTCCTCCAGTCATGGTAGCTCAGGAATTCTGGAAGTTGAAGTCCACAAGTCTTAAACTTGCCAAGTTTGAAGACCCTTGATGTAATACATCATTGGGACATTAAGCGTATAAGGAGTGGTAAAATAAATGCATATGGTCCTCCTTTAACTGCAGTAGCTATTTTTCTTTTTATATACCTTTATTACAAAATCAATACTAATTAAAAATTTCCAGTCAAATATAAGTGACATTATAGTCATGCTATAATGAAATGGAAAAATAGTATGATTTTGATTGTTGGTTTGAGAAGTTAGATGCTTAATGAACTTCAAATGATAATCAGATAACTAAATATAGGTAGTCCTCAACTTATGACCACAATTGAGCCCAATCCTCTGTTGTTAAGCAAGACAGTTGTTAAATGAATTTTGCCCCATTTTACAACTTTTCTGGCCACGTTTGTTAAGTGAATCAGTGCGATTGTTAAGCTAGTAATACGATTGCTAACTGAATCTGGCTTCTCCATTGACTTTCCTTGTCAGAAGGTTACAAAAGGTGACCACATGATCCTAGGACACACTGCAACCATCATAAATATCAAGCAGTTGTCAAATGTCTGAATTCTGATCACGTGACTTTGGGGATGCTGCAAAAGTTGTAAGTTTGAAAACATAGTCCAAAGTCACTTTTTTCAGTACTGTTCAGTCACTAAATGAATTTTTGTAAGTGTACGGACTACCTGTATTGTTTTTGGCTTGTTTTTTTTTTACATCTTGTCAAATCCTCCTATCACTCATCATGGTGGCCTTGAAGTCAAACTATACCTGTATCATGTCTCCAAGGCATGCTGGAGCCGTGACACCACGCGTTGTGCCATGTCAGACTATGCTATTGAGGGGGGAAGTCCTGTTAACCACCCAACCCGGGGCTTCGACTGTTCGATGGAAATAATGAGCCTTGCTGACGTCACATGCTGAGCTGTTACAGCTTGCGGGCATTTGTAAACAAAGTGATTAGGATGCTGCCTGCTGATCTAGAAAGGGGTGGAGGGTACTTCATAGGCGTAAATACAATGATGGAATATGATAGTTTGTACAAGTATAGTAAATAGAGGTAAACAATTAATGGCTAAAAGCACGGTGTATAAGGTGTTACATGGTGATTGGATGTGATGCAGTAATGCTCCCCGGATGGTGGATAAACTCATTAAGTTAACTGTTGTATAAATACAGCTCTGGCTGTGAGGTGCACCAGAGCTGACTTTAATTCCTTTTGGTTACTCGTTGTTACCTGAATCCGGAGCATTGTATGGACGAATAAAGACTCATTTGATTATTACCTTGAGAGCTTTGTTTCCCTTCCTGTCTGGAATTTGGCGAAACAGCTGACAACCTGCTATTTACAATATCAGGCTGCCAAAAATAGAGACAAGGTAACCTTTCCCATCAACTGCAATATATTGTGTTCTGGTCAACTCATTCTCCGAGTTTGCTGAAATGCTCCATCTCTACTTTGTGCCTCTTCACCATCTTTCTGTTTTTGAAGGATCTGAAGAAACTTGCACCACAAAGCCTGTTTACGTCAAGGTGACTATCACAGAACTCATGCATCTTTTACTTACAGCCTGGACTCATTTTATGAAACAAGTAATCCAAATTATCTCCCAAACTTTTCTTGAGCTTGAGCTGCAAAATCAATACTGGCACCATTTCAGAGGATTTTTGACTCATGGAAAAGACACAGCTGATACTATATGGGGGGGAGGGAGGATTTGCAAGGGTTTCAGTTAATGTTTAATTCTGTGAAAGGCTGGAACAAACGCTTTTGCGCATTTTGTATCACGAGTCATTAACCTGTCTGTCAGCCAATATATTCAGTGTGGTTTTCAATTGGCCACCCTCTAAAGAAGATGTACATTGTGAATGCTGCCAGAATTGTTTACATGAAGACAAGGGCTCTAGAATCATCTAGATGAGTGGCCTGCTTGTAACTATCAATATATTGCCTATTCTGCTTGATCTGGTAGCAGCTCTTGAAGAATTCAAAAGGGGGAGGAGGAACTTTTCCAGATGTCTGGTAAGCTTTTTTAGTTAAAGATCTATGGGCTGAACAGGTCTTTCCTACATACAAAGACTACAGTCTTCCGAGCAATGATCTATTGGGACAGGACAAAAAGATGTTGGAACAGGACTATACTTTTCTCTTTATTTCAAGAAGCTCATAGTTAGAAAAAGACAAGGGAAAAGAAAAGACCTCCTCTGTTGGGATAATTGCTACAGAAATTTAAAGAAGCTGTGTTGATTGTGTCATTCTGCTCTCCGGTTTAATTGAGCACAAGCAAAAACAATATCCTCCTCTGACTACAGATTAATTCAGTTACAAACCACAGTGTTTTTAAGGAAGTAAGAACAGTGACTTTGTATGCATTGTTGATACAACCTACACAATCCCCATCCTGGCTGCGTGTCCCATTCATTAACTCTATATGATAGACCTATGGTAGAGCAATTGCTCTATATCTTTTTTTAAGGGAAGCATCAGTCAAATGCTCAGCCATAAAAGCAGAATTTGATCGTGTTATATGAGATTAATCTAATTCTAAGCTATTTATAAGGTTGCGAAAAGGGAGCTTTTAACTTTGTTTCAATTCATGAACTACATCCTGGCAGCCAGAGCATATTCTATGCAGAATCTGGCAGGAAAAATTTTCTGAAGCAAACCAGGACATTGCAATACAGTATATTTTTCTCTAAAATTCATCAGGAATGGAATAATCTACCTGTTCCTCCAGCTGCAGCCTGGAGCCTATCTGTTATTGGTAATCACTAACTTTTAATCTCACTGTCGAACAGAAAAATAGGGCTCTGGCGGGGAGAATAGGGCTTACTTTTATGATGCAGTTCATCTTGGATATTAATATGCTAACTAAAAGGCAACCAAGGACAGGGTCAGGAAAAGCTGAAGGCAACCAAGAAATATGTATGTTATTTATTTGATTGCATACTTTACTATGTAGCAGATGAGATTGCATTAATTGTCTTACTTTGGTGGTTTTCTGCTGTTTTAATTCAGCTTTGTTAGGGTTTATTGAGCATTTGCTCAGCACTAATTTGTAAATGACATTTTTATAAAAGTGATGTTCCCTGACTTAAGTAAAATCTTTATCAATGTAAAAATGGAACAGAAATAGCCTGAAAAGTGCTATGCTTTTTCCTCCCCTTTGATTTAAAGAAACATTGGATCCATTAAAAAGTTTAATTTGTTTTCTAACACAAGCATCTCCAATTGCCATAATGACAGCTATTCATTATTAAAAGGAGCCCCTGTGGTGCACTGGTTAGAGTGCAGTTCTGCAAGCTACCTCTGCAGCCAGCTGCCTACAATTTGGCAGTTCAAATCCCACCAGTCTCAAGGTTAATTCAGCTTTCCATCCTTTCGAGATGGGTAAAATGAGGACACAAATTGTTGGCGGTAATATGCTGATTCTGTAAACTGCTTAGAGAGGACTGTAAAGCACTATAAAGCAGTATATAAGTCTAAGTGCTATTGCTATTCATCAGCTATCACTGTTTCTTCATTCCTTTGTCATTTATTGAAAAGGTCAATAAATATCTTAAAGACTTGTCTTAAATCCAATCTTTGAGCAATGCTTTTGCCATCTGCTAAAGAGGGAAAAGAGCCATGGGAATAATCCATGAACTAAGATGCAAGAAGAAATGTTATAAGAAACACAGGTTCTTTCCTACCTTCTTGCCATTTACAAAGAAGACCAGTTCATTCTTTTCTGGGACCATTTTGCGCTTCTTCTGAATGGAAAATAGGAATAAGTTCTTGGATCACACTCTCTAAAGTTGCCCAACACAGCTGCAGCCTCAATCCCAGAGATATCAAAACAGACAATATGAGGCTTTCTTAGGAATCTTTCATCTTATATTGCAACACTGGAAGAGTCCAAGTTATAAAAGAACCACCCAGAGGCGTGTCCGCTACACTTGGCTGAGATTTCATACTCTAAAGGAAAAACAGAAAAAAAGTAGTCTCCACCCCTTTCTGTGCCCTGAAATTCGATGCAGTTTTCTATAGTTCAGGCAGCCAAACTTTGGCAGGAGAACAAGATTGCTCAAAATTAATGTCTCTTATATGTTCTTCCACTTGTGGCGTATGTCTACCATAACTGATTCTAGAAGAGCGGCTCTTGAACTATTTGACCCAATTTCCTCCTTTCCCAGTCTCGAATCATGTCCTTACCTCCATTAAAAAGAGCCCAGACTATTATTTCACAAGCTGCAGCTCAGACAGGATTCTTGACACACAAACAAGCAATTGCAAATTGCTTCATTGGATATGCTCAGATTATCCACTGGGGGTAATTAATGCCACTTTAGAACCAATGTGTCACATCATAACTTACAATAACTTTGTTAGTTTTTCTCAACTTTTGCTTTTAAAAAGCTGTCCGAACCTAAGGAATCTGTGCTTATAAGCTATATAATTAGACTGTAACTTAAAATACAAATTAGATATATTCATCCAATTGATTTTGTAATTCTCAAATCCTTGTAATTACAATATGTTAATTAAAACAAGTGAATGCATTCCTCTTGGGCAATTATGCTTCTGCATGGTTAGGGTTCGGCTCTGTCATCAGGACTTGAGATTTAGTCTTCTGAACTTTTGGACTCACGCTAGAGCCCATCCTCAGGGAATTTTACTCTAGCATAATGTGTTGCTTTCTAGCAGAATTATGCTTCTATTGGATGACTCTTAACTGTGATACGAACTACTGTCCGGTAGTTCTCTTGAGCAAAAATAATTCTTCAATCAACTTACAAAGGTTTTATTCAAGTTAAATGCTTTCCTTTCATAGCTCTCAAAAACAGCTATAGCATCTATTATTTAATTTTGAAAAGATTGGCATTAAGTGGTCAGCATCAAATCAAGCATGACCTAATTATAATTTATTTGTATTCTCCTCCTCTTTCTAAATAAAATATAAGTATACCTGTAAGAAAAATCCTGTTTAAATTGATGATCAGTTATAACACTTCCTGAGACCCTTATGATAATTCCCCTGCAATTCTTATTGTTACTAATAATTAGTAGTAGTCCTTCATTTTTAAAAGGAATATTATGCAACACATAGCTACATTCCTCAGCTTTTACTAGAGTATTCCGAAACATGTGTATACATGCATTAAGCACATATTTGAAGTAATGTTTGTGCATATGACGAATTAGACTTTCATTATCACAGATGCATTTCAAAGGTGTAGTTGATGAAGCAGTATTCCAAAACTCAAATATATCCAAACTCCACATGCAAATGCATCAATAATTCTGAAACAATTGGTTAAGCAAGTTGGAAGTTGATATTATCCATGTTCATAGCAACCTGGTTGGATTTCCAATATCATGCTTCTTAGTATTTTTGATACAGTACAGTATAGCTCAGGAAAATATAAACCCTGAAATATTTGTAGTGTCACACAAACTTTAATTATATTTCAACCATATTTTAGGCCATGTCTTTAAAGGCACACAGTGTAGCAATCTCAAATTTATCAGACTTGGATATGTTTACTTCCTGGGTGATGGATTGCCTGACACCCTTTTGGCAACCTTGACATTGGCAAAGAAAGCTAGAGAGATTAAAAATACTTAAACATTTACTCACTCTACTTAATGATGAAAAGGAAAGTAGAACATTTTCTCATCTGAACTTCCTGCTAACCAGTGGTGGTATTCAGCAGGTTCTGACCAGTTCTGGAGAACCAATAGTGGAAATTTTGAGTAGTTCAGAGAATCGGCAAATACCCCCTCTGACTGTCTCCACCCCATCTATTCTCTGCCTTCTGAGTCCCAGCTGATTGGCTGGGTCTTATTTTGTTCCCCTGCACAGAAGAAGGGAGCTGGAAAGCAGGTTAGTGGGGGGGGGGAGGGAATGGGGATTTTGCAGTAACCTTCCCCTGCCATGTCCACCAAGCCACACCTACCAAGCCAAGCCATGCCCACCAAGCCACACTCACAGAACTGGTAGTAAAAAATTTGAATCCCACCACTGATGCTAAACCAGTGTGTAGCCAAAAATGTGGCCAAATGGCCTCTACATTCTTTATCCCTGCCTTTTTAATGATCCAAACAATAGAAATTTAAGTACAGAGTGCATATTCTGCAAGCCAAATATCTCAGTTTCATCCTTGGTATTTTCAGTCTATGCATCTCAGACTGAAGAAGAAAAAGAACAGGAAGATGTTCAAAAACAGAGGCACAGACCACGCACTAGGCATAATGGGTTAATGAACTGATTTATTAGATGATAATTTAATGTTCTTAAAACTTTTCCTTCTTAGCTGGCCAGATAAGAGCACCAAAGTCACTTAAAACCTGCTAATCATGTGTGTAAGAAATGAAGAATAAAGCTGAGACATGGCTGTAAGGCCAATTACTCCTGTAAAAAATGAAGACTCTCTATATTAGAGGTCTCCAAACTTGGCAACTTTAAAACTTGTGGACTTCAACTCCCAGAATTCTGGGAGTTGAAGTCCACAAGTCTTAAAGTTGCCAAATTTGAAGACTCATGCTATATATTATCAAGAAACAAAGCAAAAAAAATGAGAATTGGTTTAGATTCGCCAGTGACTTTGATAAGATTCTCTAAAATGAGGTAAACTCGTAATCAAATTAGACCTTATGTTTAGCAAATAAACCAGTGAAAGAGTCCATGCCCATTTGCAGGGAGAAGACTTTGGGTTTTAAAAAGATTAAGGCTTTTAGAATGAGCTGAGGCTTGCAATGAATACTAAAAACACTCCCAATCTCACAGTACTTTGAGACAGGTGCAGAACAAGAAGAATGTCAATGAAGTGGTCAGTTTGCTTCTTGGAGAAGGTAACTAGATGGTGACAGACAACAGGGAGAAGGTTGAACTGCTTAATTCCGATTTTGCTTCTGACTTTTTGCAAAGGAAAAATGTGCTCCAATCTGTCAGAATATGTACAACAGGGGACTGAAGGGAAATGCAAGTCAAAATTGGCATGAAGGTGGTAAGAGAGCACTTACTTGCTTTGAATAAATTCAAGTCACTGAGACTGGATGGATTACATCCCCTTGCACATGCAATCAAGATAAGATAGATGTGAAAATAGATGTGAGACTGTAGACCCTTATCTTGGCTGCATAAAATTGATAGAAATATATTGATATAAAGGTATGGCTCTATCTCTACAATGAAGAACCTTGAGAAAGATTTTAGCTGTATTCCAGGATTTTCATATGTAGCTTTTCAAATAAATGTATTTAATTCAGAGAGCAGAAATATCCTATTTGAACAATCATAGTACCCCCAAAATATGCTTATTAAATATATGTTTTTAAAAAGCAAAATAAAATAAAAGGTCATTGAAAATAGCAACACAGTTGCCAATAGATTATTAACACTATCTTAATTTAAATCTTTTTTTTAAATTTTTATTGGTTTTTTTAAGACGAACATAGACAAACAAAACATAAAAATATCAAGCCATCTTCCATATATATACATACAGTGTGCCGGTTGGTTTACAAGTTGTTTTGTGCTTCCATTTCATTGTCTTCAATTATAATTACATTGTATATATTCTCATATTTTCAATCAAGTATTAAATACATTAATATCATTGTTAATCAATCATTTGACTATACTTTTATTTATTCATGTTTTATGAAATAATCATATTTTACTTAAATTGTTTTGTGACAGTTCATATTATCATCTCAAATCTATCCTACAATCATTTTGTAGATGTAATAAGAAAAGAATACAGCTTTATATATTATTTTCTAAGAATCTACATATTTCATTACCATGTTTCATTTTCTAACCATTGATAGAATAGATCCCAGATTTTATAAAATTGTTTATCATCTTGTTCTCTGATTTCAAATGTCAATCTACTCATTTCAGCACATTTCAATATTTTCTTAATGATTTCCTCCTGTGATGGTATTTTCCCATTTTTCCAATTTTTAGCAAATACAATCCTAGCCACTGTTAATACATTTACAATCAGGTATTTCAAGTCTTTACTATATATTTCAGGTAAAATTCCCAATAAAAATATCTCTGGTTTCAAATCTAGATGCTTTTTTGTCATTTTTTTCCAACCACGTGTGGATTTTAGTCCAATATTTTTTAGCATCCGCACAAGTCCACCACATATGATAATATGAGTCAGGTGTCTGATGACATTTCCAACATTTTTCTGATTTGTTCTTGAACATTCTTGCTATTCTTGTCAGGGGAAAATGCCACCTGTAAAACATCTTATACAAATTTTCTTTATATGCTGTTGACATTGTCATTTTATAATTTTGAAACCACAATTTTTGCCATTTCTCTAGATCAATCCCATATCCAAAATTCTTCCCCCAAGCAATCATTGTTTCTTTAACTTGTTCTTCTTCTAGTTTAATTTCTAATAAATATCCATATAATTTTTTAATCACTTTTTCATCAGTACCTGTCAAAATCTTATCTAAATCAGTCAGTTTATCATAGAAGCCTTCTGTTTTAGAGTCTTTCTCCTACCTTGAATGTATTTGCGCATATGAAAAACAATTCATCTTTATACCTTGTTCCTCTAATTTTTGTATAGATTTAAGTTCACCCTTTTCATTCAATATTTCACCATATCTAACTGTTTGTTCCTTTTTATATATTATAGGATAAGAAAATGCTTCAGTAGTTGATAGCCGGACTGGAATTTTCACATAACATTGTCTTTTAATCTTCTCCCAGTTTAACCACAGAGACTCCCATATATAATGTCTTCTAAAATACCCCTGTGATTTAGTTCCTTTATACCATAGAAAAGGATGCCACCCCAACAACAGATCATGTGCTTCTAGTGTCAACAATCTAGTGTTTCTTAATGTTATCCATTCCTTAACCCACATCAAATTTGTAGCTTGGTAATACAACTCCCAATTAGGCAAACAAAATCCTCCTCTTATTCTAGCATCTTGCAAGAGCTTTAGCTTTATTCTCGCTTTCTTTCTTTGCCATATATATTTCAACACGATTTTATTTAAATCTTCAAAGTAGTCTTTTCCAAACCTGATTGGAATTGTTTGGAACAAATATAAAATTCAAATATAAAATTCTATTCATCTTGATTGTTGATATTCTCCCTATTAATGACAGTTGTAAATTTTCCCATTTCACCAATTCTAACGCTATCTGCTGCTTACGTTTGCTATAATTATTCTCTTTTAGTGTACTGCATCTTGCTATCAAATGTATCCCCAAGTACTTAATCTTATTTGTAACCTGAATTTTCAATAGATCTGCCAGTTCTTCCTTTTGTCTTGATAGCATATTCTTTGTCAAGATCTTTGTCTTATCTTTGTTTATTTTCAAACCAGCCACTTTTCCATATGCCTCTATCTTTTCTATCAATTTTGATGCTGTTTCTAGTGGGTCTTCTAAAATGAAAACCAGATCATCTGCAAATGCTTGCAACTTAAATTCTTCCTGTTTAATTTTCATCCCTTTTATATCCTTTTCTTCTCTAATATTTCTGTTTAGCACTTCCAAGGCTAACACAAACAACAGAGGTGATATAGGCACCCTTGTCTTGTTCCTTTTCTTATATCAATAGAGTCTGTCAGTTCTCCTTCTATCATTACCGTTGCCGTTTGCTTATGATATATAACTTCTATTGCTTGAATACATTTTTTAGCAAAGCCCATCTGTTCCAGTTGTAATAACATGAATTGCCAATTCACATTATCAAATGCCTTCTGTGCATCTAGAAATATCAAAGCCATTTGTTTTTCAGGGTGTGCCTCATACTATTCCAAAGTGACCAAGATTACTCTCATATTATCTTTAATTTGTCTTTTTGGCAGAAATCCATTTTGATCAGGATGGATAAAATCGTTTAAGTATTTTTTAAGTCTTTCTGCCAATATTGAAGCAAAAATTTTATAATCTGCATTTAGCAAGGAAATTGGTCTATAGTTCTTGATTTGTAATGGATCGGCCTCCTCTTTTGGGACAAGTGTAATATAAGCTTCTGACCATGATTTAGGTATCTTCTTCTTTAACATAACTTCATTCACAACTTCTAGCAATGGAAGGTTCAATGATTCTTGTAGTGTTTTATTAAATTCTGCCAGAAATCCATCTGGGCCTGGTGCCTTTCCATTATTTTGCTTCTTGAGTGCTTCAGTTAACTCCATCATCATTATATTGCTTTCTAACATTGTTTCAATCTCTTTAGGTATCTGGGGTAAATTAGCATTCTGCAAATACTGTTCAACTCTTTCCTCATCAATATTCTCTTGTGTGTATAGTTTCCCATAATAGTCTCGTATGATTTCCTTCTTCTCTTTACTACCATAGCAAACTTGGCCCTGGTCATCTATTAGTTGCAATATTTTCCTTGATTCTTTCTCCTTTCTCAATTTATATGCTAACCATCTACCTGGTTTATTTGCATCTTCAAAATAGTTCTGTTTAGCACCATTTTCTGTGCTAATTCTTCTTTTTCTATTTGACCCATTTTATGTTTGATTATATCCATTTTTAACTTAATGTCCTTTTTCTGAGGCATTTTCTGTAGCTCTTTTTCAAGTCCTTTATACTCATCCTCTAATGCCTTAGAGGCTAGTCTTTTCATGGTATTTCTTTTCCTTGTATAGTCTATTATCAAGCCTTTGGCATATGCCTTCATTGTATCCCATACATTCTGGATTGATGTATCTTCTTTTTGTTTTCTCTAAAGAAGAAAGCCAGTTCTTTCTCCATCCACTGTGTGAAGTCTTTTTCCTTTAAAATAGTATTATTTAACATCCATCTAGATCTTCTTCTTTGTCCTTTCCATTTAATTGTCATTGGATTGTGTTCTGCCCAAGTACTTGTTTCAATATTTATTTCTTGAATATTAGTTATTAATTCTGTTGACATCAATATCATATCTATTCTGGATCATGATAAGTGCCTATTTGAATAGAAGGTGTATTGTTTAGTTTTAGCATTTCTTTCTCTCCATGCATCTTTTAGGTTTATTTCATCTACCATTTTAAAAAAAGACAGTCCAGTTTATTATCTACAATTCCATTAAAATCTCCCATCATAATTATATTAGCATAGTCCAGTTCAATTATTTTCATGTGTAATTTTTCATGTGTAATTTTTTATAAAATTCTTGATTGTCATTCGGGGCATAGATTGCAATCAGGAGTGTTTTCATATTATTGTCCATTATTTCCACCATTAGTGTTCTTCCATCGTCATCAATATAGATCAATTTCGCTGGGATAATATCTTTAATGTATAAAACCACTCCTCTTTTCTTGCATTGTGTCAAAGAAGTAAAGATTTTCCCTAATTTTGGTTGTATCAACAGTTGTTCATGTTGCTTTTTGATATGTACTTCTTGTAGGCAGATTATATCAAATTTTAATTTCTCTAATTTATGGAAAGTTTTCCTTCTTTTAACAGCTGAGTTAAGTCCAGTTATATTAATTGTAATCAGTTTTTTCTCTTCCATGATTATATTTTGTAGTTAGGTTTAGCAGCTCTCATAGATCTTGGTTCACATTGATCTTTGGCTTCCACCTTTCCACCTACTGCACCTTCTTCTTTTTCAGTCGCCATTTGGCAATCCTCTTGGAATTCAATTAGTGAGATTTCTTTTTCTGCCTCTTCCTCTTTCCCTCCAAAAAATTCTGTGTAAAATGATTCAGCTTTCTCAATTTAGTCAATTCTATGTCTCTGTTCTTGCCATGTGAACATTAAACCTTCTGGAATCAGCCATCTATAATTCACCTCTTTTTTAAGTAGCATTTTGGTCAGAAATCGGTATTCTCTTCTCATCTCTCTCACTCTTCTGGGTACTTGTTTCAGGACCACAATCTCCTTGTCTTTATATTTCAATGTTTTCTTTCTTGCCACTTGCAATATTTGTGTTTTAATGGCTTTCTTTGTAAATCTGATGTGAACTTCTCTTGGTAAGCTATTTCTCATTGCCTATCTTGTGAAGACTCGATAAACCTCATCTATTCCATCCATCATCTTCTCTTTAGTTATTTCCAAAGCTTCAGCCAACATTTCTATCATTATCTCAGCTAGGTTTTGTCCCTTTTCTTCCTCTATGTTTTGGAATCTGAGATAAAATTCTGATCTGTCCATCTTCTATCTCAGCATCCCACTTTTATTTTGTTCAACCACAGTTAATCTGCTATCAATGTCTCCAATCTTCTTATCTCTTTGTTTATCTTCTTCTTCAATTTTTTTGGAATCTCTCATCATCATTTGTTGAATGTTCTCCACCTTTTCATCAGTTTTCCCTGTTCTTTGTTCAATGTTCTCTGTTCTCTTTTCAATATTCTCTGTTCTTATTTGAATATTTTGAATTCCTTGCATAATCATCTGCAGGGTCACTTTTTCCTGTTCCTTTTCTTGCTGTAACATTGTCTGTATTGAACACTGTCCTCCAGATGGTGAAGAGGAAGAAGTAGAAGTTGAGGAACCAGGGGCTGTTAGTTTCCTACTCATTTAAAACAATTCAAAATCTTCAAGATTGCATGCCGTATTGTTGCGGTGCCAGCTCCGCCGTCTCAATCTTAATTTAAATCTTGATACTGGTGTACTTTGTCCACCACAACACATTATATTACAGTGATGTAAACCCAGTTTTGAACTTGATTATATATAGAAAGAGAAAGTGCATTCAGGGTTGTGGTACTCCTCTGCTCAATGTACAGAGTGCAGCAAACAAAAGCAGGGTATGTTGGAAATGATAGGTTCAGGGCTATCACTGTGAGTTATAGCTGACTTTCAAGGCATCTTTCAAATGAGTAGAGATGACAGCCTCCTTTCTCTGGAGAAGAGAAACGGACATCTCTCAGTTCTTTCATGAGCGCTCTGAAAAACAGCTTCTCACACAAAAATCATAAAACTGCAGTCTCCTCCAGGTTTAAAATCCATAATTTAATCACTTAATGAATATGACAGACCTTTAAAACAGTGCACTTAATTTGACACTTGGTGAGTTTACCTTCTTCTTTGGATTTAAGAAATTTTAAACAGAGACTTAAGAATTTAAAATAATATACAATTCACAAAAAGCAAAAATAATGGATTTTGATTTGAGAAAATTTTAAATGGATTGGGAGATGAGAGTGGTTTGGAATATTGATTAATTTTGCTGTAAGTTTTAAAAAAACAAATATAATTATATAATTTGTGTAATTTGTGTAAATTAATGAAAGGGAAATAAATCTATATTAGGAATCTTGATGAAGGTTGCAAAATAAACACTAAAGGAAACTAAAGGACCAGACAGAAAAGAGTTTAAATGGCTATGTCAGCTATAACTTGTTCTTATCTTAAATCTTATATTAGTTTTTTGAAATACTGTATGGATTAGTTATTAATATCTCAGAAAGGATTCTGATTACAGTGGATAAACTTTTAGAAGATGATGAGAAAATGCTTTACCTGACATAAACATTCTAAAGTTTGAAGGCATAGAAGACATTTAGGCAAGAAAAATCTATACCTAGAGGCAAGAAAAACCAAAAGTACACATATAGACTGGGTCAAACCAGGCTCAATAGCAGTAACTGTGACAGGGATCTTGGAGTCTTAGTGGACAACCAGCTAAATATGAGCCAGCAGTGTGCAGCAGCAGCCAAAAAAGCTCATGAAATCCTAAATTGCATTAACAGAGGTACTAATCAGGTGAGGTACTAATACCACTCTATAAAGCCTTAGGAATACCACACCTAGAGTACTGCATCCAGTTTTGTTCACCACATTATAAAAAAGATGTTGAGACTCTAGAAAAAGTACAGAGAAGAGTAATAGGATGATTAGGGGACTGGAGACTAAAACATACAAAGAATAGTTACAGGAACTGGGCTTGGCTAGTCTAGTAAAGAGAAGGACCAGGGGACACATGATAGCAGTCTTCCAATATTTGAGGGGCTACCACTGAGAAGAAGGGGTCAATCTATTTTCTAAAGTGCCTGTAGGCCAGACAAGGAATAATGGATGGAAACTGAACAAGGAGAGATTTAACCTGGAAAGAAGAAGAAACTTTCTGACAGTGAGAACAATCAACCAATGGAACACCTTGCTTTTGGAAGTTGTGGGAGCACCATCACTTGAGACTTTCAAGAAGAGATTGGACTGCCGACACTTCCGGTTTGTCGGCTTCGGTGACAGCAGAGATTCGCCTTCTCTGTGATCCCTGCTGTGCTAGCCGCCTTGGTGCCTCTGATCCTGATGGATTTGGAGGCTAAGGCTGCCCTGTTGGGGCAGCTGAAGAAAGGGGATCCGGACAGGGGGTGTGGGCTATCGCAGCCCCCAGCCGGAAATAATCCCCTTCTCTCTCAAGAAGGTGAAGCGGCGGTCTTTATGGCGCCATAAAGAAGTTCGGCAACTGGATAAAGAATGCGCAGGAGGAAGAAGGAGTTTTGAAACGAAAGTCTTTTCTTGGTCGAACTGGGACCTTAATGACATATTTAACACCTGGGAAAGTATTGGCTTGCTATAATGTTCCCGATTGATGTTTTCAGCTGCGAAGAAAAGTGACGAAAAGGGGAAGTTACTCTCCCTCCCTTATGGAATTAACAAATGGACAGGGGAAACCAGCCTTTTGATAGAAGGTAAAACCTAAACTCCTTTGTTATAAGTGGGAAGGGAGAGGCATGGGAAAACAAATTTTTACTCTAAGACTTTGCTGGAGGAGATGCCTTGAAGATAAAGAGAATAGAAATTAATTCTAAGAAAGACTTAAAGCACAGATTGGACGTTTTTTCTTTCCCTAATTTGACTTCACCCCTAGAAGAGAAATTGTAAAAAGAAGAAGCTTGTACTCTGCCTGGACTGTTTGATGACTGTGGGACTTTGGGACTTTTGGGAACTGTTTTAAGTTTGGAAATAACTGATTGGTTTAATAATAAGAAGAGGATACAGAAAGAGAAGAAGAAACAGTTTAAAATGGCTCTATCTCTTGATGAACTAAAAAACAATATTTAAAAATAAAGAAAGAAGGCAAAGATGTTATGGGAGAAGCCCTTTGTTTCCTAGATATGGCGCTTGTCATGTGTCAGCAAATTAAAAAACAGCTGGAAGAAGCCGAGGAAGAAGAAGCCATTTTTAATGAACTAAACTTGGTGTGACTAAGAAAGAAAGGAGAAAGAGAGGGAGCGAAAAGGAAGGACTTAAGAAATAAAAAAAATGTTTCATGAAAAGAGAAAAAGAAGATGCAAAAAACAACAGAATGCTAGAAAGCAAAAGGAAAGAGAAATGCAACAGAAAGGGGAAATCAAGAAGGCAGAGGTTTGGAGAGGAGGGGGTAAAAAGTTTAGGCAGGCTAACAAGGAAAGGGAAAAGGGGAAAAAAAGTTACAAAGGTATAAAACAAGATAGAGAAAGGAAATTTTTTTTAGGGATAATGGGTAATATAAGGATTTTTTTTTAAAAAGGGGGGGATTCTGCAAAGTACACATGAGTATTGTAATAGTGGTATTTGTATTATAAGTAGATAATCAGAACTTTTAAGATCTAATAAAAGACTAAAATATCAAGGTATAACTTTAAAAGGTTTAATAATGAATGATATTAAGTTTTAATAAAATACTAAAGGGAATGTTTAAAATATTAGTTTAAATATAGAGTTTAATGGACGAATGTGTTGACTGTTATGGATTTATTACTGTAGTATTGGTTTCTGAAATAGTAGAATGTACTAAGCAGAATCTGATTGGGATTTAGGTGTTATTTTAAATTTTAATTCAGGGGAATGATAGAAAGGCATCATACTCCGATTAGTGATTCCAGGGGAAACTATTCTTTCTTAAATTGGAAATGAGACAGATGTACATGGAGAAATGGACAAAAGATATAAAAATATTTTTCTTTAAAGCAAGATTAAATATATAAAACAGAATTAAGATGAGGCAAAAGTGGAGAGGAGTTATATAATAGATATAGAATGGTAAATAAGAAGGTTATATAAGAAGAGCATGAATTCAATTGAAGTCCATACAAAAAAGAGGTAATCTGGGGCCAAGTTACTTTCTAGAAGAAAGTTTTATGTTTTTATGTTTATGTCTTATGTGTGTGTGTTTAATTAAGAATTAAATAATAAAATCTCGGAGGAAGACTAGATGAGAATAATTATAAACAAGCCAGAGGAAAATATAAATGTGATGACTGAATACCAGATAAATTAGAAAGGAAATATGATTGAATAATGATTAAAGAGAAACAATGTGGAATTTGGTAAAGGGAATTTACGTGTTTATATGGAAATGGGATAAATTATAAGTACGTGATATAAAGCAATATGTTACCTGCCTTGTAAAGATTTACAATGGAAAGAGGTTTTATGTTTTTAATGTTTAATGATGTTTTGTTTTGTTTGTTTGTTTGTTTGTTTGTAAAATCAATAAAACTTGTTTTTTTTTTAAAAAAAGAAGAGATTGGACTGCCATTTGTCAAAAACAGTGCACGGTCTCCCGCTTGGGTGGGGGGTTGGACTAGATGACCTATAAGGTCCCTTCCAACTCTGATTATCTGTTATCTGTTATTCTGTTATCCTGACAACAAAATTGAAACCATTACAATGGATATGCAAAAGGTAAGTCAAGAAGAAAATTTGACATACACACACACACACATACATACATACAGTGTGTATATACACATAAACACATATTTGTATTTCTATATTACATTGTTTTATTAGTTTTACCACTTTAATATAATTCTCGATAAAATTATTTAAAAAGTTACTATATTAGCTTATGCTCTGTCTGATGAAAGTTAGAAGCCACTTTTTTATTAATGTCTTTGCTGCCATTTCTTTCCTATTTTTTGTTTTTCTTTTTTGTGCAGCCTTTGAACTTTTTTTCTCTCTCTCTTGTTTGGGTTGTATTAGGTTTTACTATGTTTATTAAAAACTTCAATAAAATTTCTATAAAAGAAAAAAGTCTCAAGTTTCAAAAGAATGTTAATAGATTTGAACACTGAACTGTATCCAACAAAATTCTATTCAATGGCAGGAAATGCAAGTTCTGCCATTAGATGGGAAGAACCAGATGCAAAGATACAAAATAGGTGGGTATCTGACTCAGCAGTTGTATTTATGAGAAGGAAATGAGTGTCCTAGTAGACCATAGACTAAACAGGAGACAGGAGAATGCTGCAGCTGCCAAAAAACAAATGCAATAACACTGCATCAACCAAGGGGCAATGTCAAATCATAGGACGGTAATGTCAAATCACAGGAAGTCATAGTTTCACTGTCTACTGCACTGGTCAGACTGCATCTGGAATATTGTGCCAGTTTTAGCCATCACAATAAGATGCTGAAGGATTAGAAAATGTGCAGAAAAACACAAGGGGGTTAGAGAACTGGGTGTGTTTTGCCTAAAAAAGAGAAGATTAAGAGGAACATGACTGCAGTCTTCCATCCGAGTGAAGAGAAGGACTAGGGGAGACATGATAGTGGTCTCCCAATATTTGAGGGGCTGCCACAGAGAGGAAGGGGTCAAGTTATTTTCTAAAGCACCCAAACTCCAGACAAGGAATAATCGATGGAAACTGAATAAGGAGAGATTTAACCTGGAAATAAGGAAAACCTTTCTGACAGTGAAAACAATCAACCAATGGAACAGCTTGCCCTGGGAAGTTGTGGGAGCGCCATCACCTGAGACTTTCAAAAAGAGACTGGACTCCCATCTATCAGAAATGGTATAGGGTCTTCTTCTGGGGCAGGGGGTTGGACTAGATCAGTGGTTCCCAAAGTGGATAGTACCACCCCCTGGGTGGGGATGCCTTACGGGGTGGTAAGAGGCAAGGGGGATGGCAGGGGGGCACTAAGGGGTGGCAGGGAGGCGTTCAAGGTGCTGGCCCTGCAGGCTCACTGACTGCCAACCACGCAGCCCATTGACTGTTTCATCACTCCATAGCCGGCTCTGTAGCTGAACCCGTGCACAGTGAGCCTTGCCAAGCCTGGGGGGGAAGAGGTGGGAGGTGGTGGAAAGAGGGTGCCTTAACTTGCAGTCTGCCCTCTCCAGTGGAAGCGGTGGATGCACGCCAGAAGTCCCGAAAGCAAAACCGTCCCAAGGCGCACAGTGGAAGGGTGGGTGGTCTGGCATTAGGGCCCCCTTCCCTGGAGGAGAACAAGTGAGCGTGCATTGCCTGCCCAGCCTCCGCCTCTCCAGCCAGCTGGGTTTGCACACAGGATGCGGGTGGGTGCAGCTGCAGCTCTCCAAGGTGCGTGGCTCGGTTTGGCTCTATGTGGCCATCCCGGACCTAGAACCTAGCCTCCCTCTGCAGCCTGGTTCTTGCGACCAAGCCCTGCGCTTGCTTCCTTGCTTGCTTGCTTAGTTTCCAAGCGATTGTTCCCTCCGCCTCCACTGGTCTGGGCTGCTTCCACATGCCTTCCTCCTCCCGGGTGAAGTATAAAGATAGGTGGAACACTTCACTGAAGTTGGGAGTCTCTGAGCATGTGCAGAGTACCTCCCCTTGCTTGGCCTGATGGAAGCGGACCTTGGTTGAAGCAAAGAGGGTGAGGTTGGCTGCATCGCTGCCCGGGCAGGTTGGCATTGCAAAATTGGATGCCAAAGGGGGCTGGAGAAGGAGCAGAGGGGTAGCTGCAGGGGGCTGCAGAAGGGGCAGAGGGGCAGCTGCAGGGGGCTGCAGAAGGGGCAGAGGGGCAGCTGCATTAAGAAACAGGAAGATCTTAGCCAAGGTTTATTCATTGACTAAGCCGGAATCAAACAGCATGCTAAACTCTAAACCAGAATGGCTGGGTTGATATATTCAACCCATGTTTCTCAACCTTGGCAACTTGTGTGGACTTCAATTCCCATTCTGGCTTTGCTCTACTTTCTCAAAGTGCCACTGCTGTCACATTCTTTCTTTCTTTCTTTCTTTCTGTCCGTACGTACATACATACATACATACATACATACATATATACATACATACATAAGGACTGCCTGTCTATCTGCCTGCCTTTCTGTCTACCTACCTACCTACTTACCTATCTATCTACCAAGATAGATCGATTGATCGATCTATCTATCTATCCATACATACATCCAAAATGCCTGTCTGCCTGCCTTCCTGCCTACCTGTCTTTCTGTCTACCGACCTACCTACCTACCAATATAGATCTACCTACCTACCTACTTATCTGCCAATCTACTTACCTACCTACCTACCTATCCATACATTCATCCCAAAGGTCTGCCTGCCTGCCTGCCTATCTACCTACCTATCTATCAATCTATCTACCTACCTTCCTACCTCTCTGTCTGTCTGTCTGTCTCTCTCTATCCATCCATCCATCCATCCATGTTTGAAGCGCCAGCCCCATAGGCACATTGGGAAAGTAGAGCAAAGCCAGTCTGGGAGGGAGGGAGGGAGAGAGAGAGAGACCTGATGCATCAGATTGAAATGAGGCCTAGTTTAGACTGAGGCCCTTTTCCACATTGAAACCTCTTTGGCTTCTATTAAAGGTTTTGTGGACAAAACATGGTCAAGACTATCAGGAAGCTCTCACATTTTGTTGAGGCTTTAAACGGGATCCATTGGACCAGGTCTCCATTCTAAAAATTACTTTTCCCCAATGTATTACAGTGCCAATTCTGAAGAAGGCAAAACCAAAATGTACTGGTAAATTACAAGAACACACACACACACACACACACACACACACACACACTCCCTTCTAACCCTGCTGGAGCAGGTGATTGGACTAGATTAGATATCTCATTATCTTTCTCCTTCCTCCCTCCCTCCTTCTTTATTTCTTTTTCTTTCTGTCCCTTCCTTCCATCCCCCTCTCTTTCTTTGTCCCTTTTTCTTTCTTTCCCTTTTCTCTTTCTTTTCTTCCTTCCTTCTCTCTCTCTCTCTTTTCTTTCTCTCTCTTTCTGTCTCTCAGGTTCACCCCATTGACTTGACTTGCTTGGGCAGGTCCCCCCAATGCAATCGGCTCAATGGGGTGGACCTGTGGGGCCGGCACCTAGTACGCGGCAGTGTCGGCATGTTTCAAAAGTAGAGCAAAGCAGAGGTCGGTAATTTTTGCTGCAAAGAATCACAAAAGCTTCTGGGTTGTGCACAAGAAGGGACACACATGTCAATGCAATTCAGCAACATAAAATAAAGAGATACAAATAAAAGAAATCAACAAGAATTGGCAAAGCATCTCTGATTAGATTTCATTCACTGCTAGAATCTAATCAGAGATGCTTTGCTGATTCTGGTGCAATGACCTGCTCCAGCAGAGTTAGAAGGGAGTGTGTGTGTATGTGTATGCCTGGCTGTCAAAACCCCAAAAACGGGTCAAGTAGCTCTGGGGAGGCCAGTCATAAATTAGAACACTTGCTAAACAACCAGCCATTAAGCGAGGACCACTTGTATTTGGTTTGCCGGTCACCTGGCCATGACCACCCAGTCACATGACCACCAAATCACACCTACCCAGTCATGTGACCAGCAAGCCATGACCAGCCAGCAAGCCACGCCAGCAGTCACGTGACCAGCAAGCCATGCCCACCCAGTCACATGACCAGCAAGCCATGCCCTCAAATTAGGCCATGCCCACAGAAATTTGAATCCCACCCCTGGGTGGGGGGCACCGAGGATGAGTTTGTAGCACCAGGGGGACAGTGGACTGAAAAAGTTTGGGAACCACTGGACTAGATGATCTACAAGGTCCCTTCCAACTCTGATTATCTGTTATCTCTTATCCATTACTTGAAGACTATCACTACAAAAAGGATGTAAATTTATTTTCTTTGACTAATGGCAAGAACCAATGGTTCCATAGAAAGATCCAGATTTGAAATTCTTAACCATGACATCTATTAAGTAGCAGAACAGCCAGCTGTTCTACTACTTAATAGCTCTCATGGTCAAGATTGTCTTCTGGAGTCATGGGTATTTTGGAGATTTTCAAACAAAAGTTGGGCAATTATTTGTCACAATTGTTTCTTTCTGTTAATTGTTCTCCAACCACCAGGAATTGTCTTTCAAATGCCAAATCCTCATTTCTTCAAACAAAGCTATTTTTGTTCCTTTTGTTTATTTGTATATAAAAAATTTTCAGGAGAATATGGCAACCTGGTTCCTTATCTGAAGCTCAAACTAGACAGTGGATGACAACATCTAAATAAATAGGTGTTTTTACTACATGCCTGATGCATTCATCATATATCAAGATAAGGAATCATGGCATAAATGTGAATATATTATATTCTAATACTTGAGGATGCCACTGTAGTACAGAAACAAAACTTCATTATCTTACAGTATTTCTGAGCTAGAGTGTAACTGCTGTTCACAGTCTACAAATGGCTCGGTTTATTGATGTAAAGAAAAGAAAGAAAAGGCCAAACATGACTAAACCTGTTTACTTTAAATCTCTCTGTCTATCTATCTAATAATAAGATTGGTTGTATTTGGGTTGGGCAGTAAGATGAAAAGAACTTTATATCAACACATACAATAAAATACATCAAAGTGCTTACTTTAAGATGCACACATCTTATGAAAATGACAGGCCACAAAAAGCTGGGGGAGGTAAGGGAGGAACAAAATCTGGAGGTAAAGATAATATCCTTATCCTGTCCTTAATCCTGTTTTTGCACTTTGTGGAAATAATGCAGGGCAAAGGGTGTGGATAGCAATAACCATTAATATTGCTAAATATTAACCAGCATCAAAGCTGACACCAAGCAGAGCATAGAAGAACTCAGAAAAGTAGGGCAAGATCGGAAGATGTGAAGAGTCCTGGCCCATAGAAACTCCAAGAGTTGGGCACCACTGGATGGACATCATCATCATCATCATCATCATCATCGCTCAAAACAAGTAGATTGCCACTATTATACAGATCCAAAATAGGAAAATCATCTGCTTTTAAGCAAGGCCAGGACTCCTAGAGTTGCCATTGTAAAACCTACTCTTCTTTTGAAGACAGAAAAGATGCAATTAAAAAACTGGGGCAAGTTTGTCAAACTGCTACCAGGTTCTTACTTCGGAAGTCAAATAAATGTTCCCTCTCTAGCACAGGGGTGTGAAACTCAATTTCATTTAGGGATGCATCAAGGTTGTGTTTGATCTTGGGGGGCTGGGGTGGGTGTGGCCAGGGTGGCCTTGGCCAGGATAGGTGTGGCCAGCATGACATCACTCATGACAGGAACTCTTGTGGTGTGATGACTTGTAGTCTCTCAAAATAACCCAAAACATACATTAAAGTCCGGTAAAGCCTTCAACTTAACTTCACTGTTTTATTAGGCACGTTTTAAAGTCACAAAAGTAAATAATGAGGCAAACAGAAAACCAAAACAAACCGCATTGATGAGAGTTCCGAAGCAAGCCAAGATAACTAATTATAAACTCCAGGAAAATAACGAGAAAAGTCCATGGGAAGAACTCCAGCAAAGATAAGCCTCTTTCAAGGTAAACACTAATTGACTTCAGCAATTCTAACTGCGCAGTTGCAAACTTATATACATAGCTCCCACCTTCAAGCCACGAGGAGGATCATGGTAATCTCCTCTTGAGTAGACCTCGCTTTTCGCTGATCCTCTCCTCCCTGCATGACATAGGATGGATAGGGGATGGGCCTGGATCCTCCTCTGATTGCTCAGCCGGCCTCTGCCCTTCCCCAGCCTCCTCCACCATCTCTGGAGCCATACTCCCACTCCCTGTTGGCTTTTCCTCCTCTTCCTCAGAGTCAGACTCCACAGGGGCATGACATGTGGTGGCCCTAGCAGTCTGCCAGTGAAAATGGGCTCCCTAGCTCCATTTTCGGCTGCGATAGCTCCCCGCAACACTCTGCCATTGAAAACAAAGCTTGGGAGGGCCACCTGCAGCCCTCATGAGCTCTGTTTTCAGCTGTGATGGCCTCCTGTAACCCTCTGCCAATGAAAATGGAGCTTGCGAGTGCTGCTGCATGCGGCCTTCCCTAAGCTCTATTTTTGCTGGGAGAGGCACTGCAGGCCAGTCCTTTGCTGTTTCCAGGGTGGCCCCATGGGCCATACCAAAGCACACCCCATGGGCCAGATCTGGGTCCCGGGCCTTGAGTTCGACACCCCTGCTCTAGCATCAAAAGCAAGATGAATAAACCTGAACATACAGAACATTGCTGTACTTCATCATCATGCATTACTCTCTGAATGATCACAGCATCATAGGGTTGGAAGAGACACTGGAGGTCCTCTAATCAAAACCCAAGAGAAGAGTCTTCATACCATCTTAGACAAATCTTTTTCAATCTTTTCCTTAAAACCTCTAATGATAGAGCATCCACAACTGAGGGAAACAAATTGTTCCACTGCTTAATATTTCTCACTGCCAGTTGTCACCAGTACAGTACAGAACCTTTGATCTTGATGCAACTTAGGACTCTGTGCCTTTTTTTTTTCACAATTGCAGCACATTGCTGACTCTAATATTTCTAATGTTGTAACATTGACTTGTATCATTTTGTAAGTCTCAGTATTAATTGACATCAAGAACAGGCTTGTATTTTTTTCTTCTGCTGCTGCTTAGAATCTTTAGGCCCTTTTGGTGTCCAATCTTTAACATCATCACTTTTCTTTGTTATGATTTACAGCAGCCAGGATAGTCAAAATAAGTCTGATTCCCATAAGAAATGGTTTATTTTTTATAGTTAATTCCAAAATATTATACTAAAAAAACACTCCAAATTTATCTGGACTCTGTTCATAACATCATTAGGTCAAAATATTATTTAACTTTTTGTTGTTTATTTCAAATTCTTGGAGTTCCTATACTTACATTTTTGTTGTTGCTGTTCAGAGTTGAAGATAACTTATGTTCAAACTTGTTTGTTCTGAAGTTCTCTGAAAGGTTTGAGATGATTAATAGGCAATTTTAGAAAGTGATTAGACTGTGAAGTTTGATTTATATCTGAATTTTAATTGTAACAGTGTTATTGGGCATTTCAAGTTCTAGTTAGTTTCTATTTTTTAAAAATGATATAAACTGCTTTAATCATTAAACTTCAGAAAAATAAAATAAAGTAAACATAAATAAACATAAACAAAGGTAAATTGAATTTGTAATATATCACAAATATATGTGATAAAACAAGTGACAAGGTCAAGAATGAACAGTGATGAATGAGTATGGATTGGATACAAGTGACAAGAATTGAAGATTTGAGCAAATAACAAAAAAAAATTAAGAGTGAATGGATCAGGAGGGAAACTGAGAACTTATCTGGTGAGTGATACTGACCCTCAGATAGAGGAAGTGTTAAAACAGGCAGTTTATGGTGTGGGATATAGATGTGGTGGAAGAAAGGATGTTTTGCAAGAACAAAAAGTATACCATGTTTGTATAAATTAGATTTGATTACATTTCTTTTTCCATTTTCCTACCTCTTTCCTTAGCTTCCTTGGCCTATTTTTTTTTTCTTGATTCTTTTCTGCATTTTGCTGAACATTACTTCTTCTGAAAGGGAACAGCCTGGTGGGATGAAAAACTAATTCATAGGGAGCACCTGAAAAGTGTGTTGAATTATATAAAATTCAGTTTGTTCCTGCCAATATGCTTCTATTTTGACCTTGCTTACTTCTGCCATTTTGGACCCAGCTTGAAAAAAAAAACACATTATGCATTTGTGCAGTAGGGCACAATTATTTCCTTAGCCACTATTTGTTGAAAAATCCATAACTTAACGTATGTATTGCAGAATGCTAAAACCAAATTCATTTAAGCTCCAAATGGATACACACACACACACACATACACACAGTTAATTGTGGGACTACTGAACAATTGAAGATAATGCCATGTCAAGCTGATAACTAACTGAAGCTTGTTTGAGGATAAGCCTCATCTACCATTATAGATATTTTAGGATCCACCTTCATGTGTATAATTTAGTGGCAGATGATTGAAATCTGTCAGATCAGATTTCCAAAGGACTACTTCGGAATTATTGTTGAATTATATGCAGCCCTAAGTATTATTGTTTAGCAAAGTTTTGAGACTGCATGGTATGTTTTCAAGAATGGAGGCATGTGAGGTAGCATATCCAATGTCTTATTAGCCACAGAGTTTCTTTTTGAATTAAACCATTATTGTGTCACGAGAATGTCTGATCATTATTTCTAGAGTTGTTCTGAAAACAATTTGACATTTCATGGATCTTTTCAAAGGAGCCAGATTTTATTCCCTTGCAATTCGATATAAAGAATTTCCAGTCTTAATTTGTTCATAAATGAGCAGTGAACAAAATGAAATGAAATTAGATTGGGAAATTGCAGAATTCTGCCTACTTTCTTAATATTGGGTCGTAGCTATATACTATCAGAACTGAGCAAGACAAGGGACTAATGAATAAATGCTGATTAGGAAGTTAGCGGAATTTAAAATATCCGGGGAAACAAATTTTTTATTTCTTAAATAATTCCCACAGCTTGGAAAATATTTCTTAGCATCAAATCTAAACCTGTGTTTGCTCTTAGTTGAATATTTCCACGATTTCTTCCCTGTGGATGTGCTAAGAACAGATAGCTTTTTAATCCTTCATAATTGTTTTTGCTTGCTCAAAATATTTCTCTTTTATTATATTGTTTTGCTGTTTTGTAAAAGAAGATAATACTAATTTTCAATAGTAATTGTGCATTAAAAGGGGGCCAATTAATAGACAAGTCAAGGCAGTCTACTTGCTTCTTCCATCTTCCAACCTGATAAGCTGATTTTACAGGAGGTAGTTGGAAGAGCAGCATTGGAAGAACCCTGAGAGAATCTATAAGTCAAATCAAAGGTGGTGGTAACATAAGAAGCAGCTTAAAGAAAGAAAAATCACAATTATTTGGTGTGGGGAATCTTAAAGGGACGGAATTGAGATCTCACAATCCTAACTTAGGTGGATGCCCTTGGATTGGTTTCTTTTTCTTTCTCTTTCTCAACCCAACCTATACCTCAAGACTGTTCTTATAAGAATAACATGGGACTTTGTAATTTTACTTGCCACTTCAAGTTCTCCAGAACTCGGATGCAAATTTAACAGTAAATAAAGTAAAATAAGCATGAATTCCATTCTTGCACATTTTAAATGCATTAAAGTCAAAGAATGGCTAAGTACTTGAAAAAAATTAAAGGAGGGTAAACAACCCGTTGCATTATTTTGCTTCCAGAGCATAATGAAATATGTTGAAAGATATAAATGGCTTGGCTTGATCCCTAAGGACTGCTTTCTCTTAAGCCTACCTGCTCATTCCCTAAAATCAGAGAGAAAACAGCTTTCCACATGTGAGTAGGCAGGCACCCATCTTAGCCTATTGTACATCCCATGCAGTTCTTCACTCAATCAGAAAAATGATTTCGTATACTGGCCCGACGAACTTCAGAATTTAATCAGTTCATTTGCTGTTGTAAAGGAGGCACAGCAAAGGCATTGCTGTATTTCTTCTGAAACTATAGAGTAGGCAGGTCCCCATTAGTGAGAATTCATTTGATTATGTTTTCCTTGCTAGACTTTTATCTCCTTTGCTTAGTTCCCCTGGATACTTTGCCACTGAGCATTGAACTTAGGAATTACACAAATCAATTTCATTGCAAAACAGTTGTGCTGACCTTGACAGTTAGTTCTGCGCAAAATGAGAGTATGCCACAATCTCTAGCTCTAATTTTGCTGATGTTCAGCAGGTGTTCGACTATGCCAGTTGCAGGCAAGGGCCATAAAGTTGCACACTTTTCTGATGATCTCTCTGCCCACCCCTTAGTAATGATGCAGTTATGTTTACTCTGCTCTACACACACACACACACACACACACACACACACACACCACTACTGTATGAAGTTTTTTTGCCCCTAATCCCTGACCAGGCAGTAGCTTTGCTTATTAGGACAAAGAGGATTACAAGGCTATGTTTGTGCACTTGCATAGGTCTTATCCCACCTCAGTAGAATTGCATATAAGAAGAATTATTTGCTAAATCCACAATTATTTCGAGGAATGTGCAAATTTGAAATCTTTTGCAGTTTAGCCTCCTGTTCTGTTCCTCTAATATAGATATGAGCAAACCTTGGCATTCAAGGTGTTGGTCATCATCACTAAAGACTCATACAGTACCAGGTCAGGTTATTTGAGGGACTGCCTATCTCCAGTAATTTCTTCCTGGACTGACAGAGTTGGCGAGCTCTGGGTTCCCTCAATCAAACAGTGTTATCTCTCAGCGCCCAAGAAGCGTGTCTTCGTTGTTGCAAGACCTGCCCTCTGAAAGGGGAGCTTCCTTGAAATCCATGCAGCTCCCACTGTTGGCATTTTGTAAAGCCCCAAAGACCTGGTTGTTCATCCAGACCTTGTAATGAGAAGGATGAAATCTCTTGTTAAATTGGGGGTTTTGTCATTGTGTGTATATAGAGCAAAGGTGTCAAACATGTCATCACGGTGGCATCATGTGACGTATCGGGACTTTTTTTCCCTTCGCTAAACCAGGCGGGGGCAGGGCCAGCACATGACGCATCCGGCCTGCGGTCCACAAGTTTGACACACACCCCCGCCCCGGTATAAAGCACCCAGATCTCATCTTAGTGTATTCTGCATTGTGCTTTTATTGTTTATTATCTTGTGAGACCTCTAGAGTCAGGTGCTCCTTATATTGAAATATAAGATAAATGAATAAAATCTAAATATTATAGCAATAGCACTTAGACTTATATATTGCTTTATAGCACTTCACAGCCCTCTCTAAGGGGTTTACAGAGTCAGCATATTGCCCCCAACAATCTGAGTCCTCATTTTACTCATCTCGGAAGGATGGAAGGCTGAGTCAACCTTGAGCTGTCAGCATCGAATTCCTGGAGTGAGCAGTAAGTTAATCTGCAATACTGCATTCTAAGCATCGCACCACATTGCTCTTTAATGTCTCTATGTCTTTAGCCTATTTCTGGGGGTGTTTGTTTTCTAGATCAGGGGTCACCAACCTTTTGGACCTCAGAGACCACCAAACTCATAATTTTAAATCCCAGGGACCACTAACCAGTTCTGTAGATGTGGCCTAATTTGTGGGTGTGGCTTGGTGGTCATGTGCCCATTGGCTGGGCATGGCTTGTATGTAAATATTATAAATATTTATATATTTATATAAATATTGAATTTTTTTATAAAAAAAGAGCAATTTTTACCCAAAATCAGGCAAAGCAGGCAGGCAGATTGAGTTGCTCACAGAATTACAGATTCATTCAGAGATCTATCTATCTGCCATTGGCTAGCTCAGTCTGTAACATAAAATTTGCTTGCAAGTAAACTCACAAAATTAACTCACAACACACTATGTACGTAAATATTGAATTTTTTATTTAAAAAAAGAGCAACTTTTACCCAAAATCAGGCAAAGCAGGCAGGCAGATTGAGCTGCTCACAGAATCATTCAGTGATCTATCTATCTGCCATCAGCTAGCTCAGTCTCTCAAATTTGCTTGCCATGAGTCTGCACTAAATAAAAGACCCTTCAGTCCTAAGGGAGGTTCGGCTGTGCCTAAAAGAAGAGCCAAAGATCTAAAGACTAGTTAGAAAGCAAGAAATCCAACCATTTTCTGCTTCCTAGCTAATCTAAATCTCCCTGCAGAGCAGAACAGCTGATGGTCGGAAAAAGGAAAAATAGCAATTTAGCAAGCAAGTTTGCAGGGTAAGGAGCGAGTGGGCGGGGAGGGTTCCCGCGGGCCCTCTGGGCCGCGCAGCCTTGTATTTCTGCTCAACCTGGATTAATTGCTTTGTGGGGGTGCTCTGGGGGTGAGATTTCTCTGCAGCCCACCAAAAATTTTTCATGGCCGCGGCCGCGGCCCACTGGTTGGTGACCGCTGTTCTAGATGATGATGATGATGATGATGATGATGATGATGATGATGTTGTTGTTATTGGATTATAAGAGATTTGTACCCTTTGTACCCACTACACAGCCCATCTGAATTTGTGTGAAGGAGAGTCTTCTGTGGATTCTTTGCAGTTGTAGGAAAAGCTCTTAATTGCACCAGAAGCTTCCCTCCTATTGGAAATAAGAGATGTGTTCAGTCTTGATTCAGAAAGAGGAGAGTTATAACCAAAGTGTGGAAATGTACATTTCGACTTTTCATTGGGAGAGACAATTACTCATGGGCTATATCCTGTCAAGCTTGATCTTAACTTACCAACACAAAATGAGTAAGATTGTTCACAATATTATTTTTCCAAGTATTTTGATTTAGTTGATAGTCACTTGGCCATCTAGTGGCTGCTCTTGAAAATGCATCCAGCAAATATTGGCAAATATCAATAACAATTGTGTTATGAAACACTGTGCCTGCCAATACGTAAAGCCACAACGTGATATACCTATAAGGAATTTGGACCTTGACTGGTGTAGGAAAATTGCTTTGGAAAAGATAGCTAAGCTTCCTAGTCTGAAGAAAAGGAAAATACTTTAATTTCTATGTTTTGGCATAGTTTCATTATTCCACTGTTACTTCTGTAGAAAGTCTGGTAGTTTGATATTGTATCAGTAGTGTCATTAGATGTCCTTCCAAGTTAAAAATAATTAACCAGGAAATCCACATTGTGTAATTGAAACTGTTTGCATTGTTTATGACAGATCAAAAAGTTACATTGGGACATATCAACTCTCCTTCCTCTAACTATATAGCTAATAAAAGTTATCAATCAGGACACCTTGAGAAAAAAAATCCACACTTAAAACAAATGCCCCATTTCAGGCCTTGAGTTGTAAATTTGGGTTCTCTGTATGTCTTATTGCTTCTGAATACTGCCTTTTGGAAGAACATGTTTGTGCTTGTCTACTTGGCATAACCATGAGATTCACCCCTGCAAGGATTCACTATCATTACACCTGCATACATTACATCAGGAATGTGATCCTTCTATTCCAGAATACTGGGTCTATTAATGAGCCCATTAGGCATAATCCTAGAAGTGATTTGTTTTACATTTCTAAGAGCCACATGCAGTAACAGTGATGGGTCAGGAGCTGCCTATTTGTTTGTACGTAAATTCCCCACAAGGTTTGCAAAGTCACCCTCACAGAATCCTGCTCACCCTCATAGAGCCTACAAACTGGAAGGTTTTATGGGTTCTGCAGGCCACAGATTGCTCACGTGTCCTTTGCAATGTATTTCATGTAGTACTTTGGCCCTTCATTTCTCAGTTACCCATTGAAAAATGCATGTGAACTTACATTACCTGATCTCAAACCATTGATCCACCTTGTTCAGTACAGTCTATATCGGGGTGGGAAAGATTTTGCAACTTGTTCCTATGGGCACACTTTCTAAAAATCAATGGCCTCCAAAGGTCAAAACAGGTTTCATCAATGATATTCTGAAGTCAATGAAGCACAACCTGTTTACTGTGTAAAGAGAGAACTGAAGAGGAAATGGAGTCAATTATTTTGCTCTCTAAAACTACTCCGGAAAACAAAATAAAGCAAAAATGTTGTCCCTTTGTGGTAGTCAAAACATGGTGCACAAAAATAAATACCAGAGTTATCTTTAACAGAATCGTGTTATGTTAACAGAATCTTGCAAGACTGAAAGTATTGTTCCTCCTTTCCACTTACTCTTTGGAAAACCAGGGAGGTCCCTTGGGAAATGTTTCTCTTGGCCCCTTCCCCTTCTTTCTGTGAACTGAGGTGGCTTTTACATGCCAGTTGGTAGTCTATGGCAGGGGGCTCCAACCTTGGCAACTTTAAGACTTGTGAACTTCAATTCCCAGAGTTCCTTAGCCAGTCTTAAAAGTTCCCAAGGTTGAAGACCCCTGATCTATGGCTCTTCTTCCTGCCTCCTAAGGCATTCCTACTTACCATTACAAAAATAATGGTATCTTTATTTTGATTAACTATGCCTTACTTTTTTGTAATAATAAGTGGAATTGCCACAGCTACAGTGGTCCCCATCCATGGATTGGCACCAATCTGTGGCATGACAGCAACTGGGCCATGCAAAGGAGCAAAGCCCCATCTGTGGGATATAGGCAGCACGTGAAACCATGCCCCATGGAAAAACAATCCCTGGAAGCAATCCCTGGTGCCTAAAATGTTTGGAGCCACTAAGCTACAGAATTCTGTTCTAAGCAGCATTCCTGCCATCAAATGCTTTAGCTGATCAACAATAGCTGTACAGTATTTCCCAGGTTCCATCTCTGCCTGTCAGATAATTTTTCATTGAACCAAAGCTGGACACCATAAATGTCTTTGCATTCAAATAGCAGCCACTTTTCCATCAGTGTTCATTCAGTTCAGAGTTATCTATGCATGTTAGATCTGGAAATACTTCTGTTAGGCCTGTGATGGTGAACCTATGGCATGTGTGCCACAAGTGCCATGCAGAGCCATTTGTGCCGGCATGTGGGCCATAGGTAAACTTACCCTACTGCGCATGCGTGCACCTCACAGCTGATTTTTCGGCTGGTTTGAGGCCTTTTTTGACCTCCCAGAGGCTTGGAAAAAGCCTCTGCAAGGCTTTTCAGGACGAATAATAGACCCGTTTCATCACTTCCTGTAATACTGGAAGTGACAAAACGGACCTATTATTCGTCCTTGCAGAGGAATGTGCGTATTTGTTCCGATTCACAACATTTTACCTCAATAATACAGATGATTGTTTACTTCCTGGTCTAGTCTACAGGTGATGGATTCCTGTGTATGTACTAGAGGTTTAACTGTTCTTAGTGCCTGAGCCAAGATAAGGCCAGGATGGTATTATTGCAATCACAAATGCTAGTCTTATTCAGGCATTCAATTCCTAGGGATGAATAATTGCATAATTAGGGAAAGAGAAGTATATTCATTGAATCTACTCATATTGTAGCACTAAGCATATTCTGAAAATGATATGGAAGAAATGTTTAGAAGAAACTTTACACAAGTGGAAGAACTTCCAGTACTTGTATTTTTAAGTGGATACCTACGAAGTAACTGAATACAAAAGATGACTTGTGCCAACTTCCATTTTATTAAATGCGTACTGTCGCTATAAGCAGAAAATCAAACAGATGTTATCAAAAATAAGATAATTAACATTTGACATCATTATTGGTCAGGATTTATTATATAGCCTATATAAGTTGTGTGCACTCTTCTGAAGTGTGTAGGTCCTTCTAGTCTGTCCCCAATGCTGCTCAAATAAACGTGACTCTAGCAGATTATGTGGTTTCTACTGATAAATTGGGTCACGTGGAAATTTTCTCCTTCAGTGATGCCAAGTAGAGAATACAGCTAATCCCTGGGTTACAAGCATTCATTTAGTGCCCATTCGAAGTTACGAGATAAGCGCTCCCTAGTGTTTGTGAGCAAGTCCCAAAATTACAAATGTTGTAGCACCACAGTAGTTTTTCACACTTATGAACTACTGCAGAGGTCTGCAACATTCACCCGATTCCCCCGCCCCTGTTCCCCACAACTGCTTCAACTTCCCATCCTGCTTTGCTGGACTCACCTTATAAGATCTATCTCCTCTTTGCTGTGATTTCTTTGCTTTTGTGGGAGAAGAGAGTTGATGGAAGCTCCTGGGTGCCATAATATCACACAAGTTCAGGCACCCATCCTCTTTTGCAGAGACTGGGGCCTGAATTCTCACAAGATCATGGACCCCGGAAACTTTCACTCTCAGTGCAAAAAGTGCTTGCGGTACCTGACTCCTGCTCCTCCACCACCACCACCCATTCCTTTCCACCATCACCAGGACACTTTTTGTCCAGACAGAGACCTGATGGAGACTAGAAGCTTCATCTGTGTGCAAATAGGGCCTTTGAAAACTGAGGGATTCACTTCATTTTCAAAGGCCCCATTTGCACGCAGATGAAGTTTCCAGTCTCCATCAGGTCTCTATCTGGGTGAAAAGTGTCCCAGTGGTGATGGAAAGGAGTTAGAGGAGGGGGAAGGAGTAGGGAACAAACACTTATCATGCCCAGGAATTTCCATTGACTTTCCTCTTTCTGAAAGGGAAAGAGGCAGAGAGGAGACAGATCTTTGCAACGTAAGTGAGTCCAGTAAGGCAGGCAGTGAGAAGCATGAGGTATCTTAATGGTTTGGGGAGGCCTTGAGGGCCTGTTCCATCACTCCCCCCTCCCAGCTTTCGCCACCCTGAGATACCTTATGTGCACTTAATGAACCGCACATTCTCCCACACGTTAAGTTAGCAAATGGGTGAGGGAAAGCAGGGAGTAATCTCATTCAAGGTACAAGATTCACTCCCATGAATCCTCGGGGTACGAATGGAATAGGCAGGCTCCATTCCATTCATAATTCAAGGACTACTTGTATTGAATGTGTTTTCTTCCACATTATACAGGTATTTGTAATAGGTTTATTCACCCCTATTTCCAGGGATACTAGGCCATAAGAACCTTGATATGTTCATTTATTGTATCTGAACAATGATTTTTCCATTATCTACTGGGTAGCCAAGTTCTGTGTGGCAGGATACACCAATACATATTGATTATGCTAGAAATATTCAGTATTCCTGTTTTATCCTTATTCTAGAAAGTTGGATTTATTATTTAAAGCATTCCTAAGCAAAATATAATTTTAACCCACTTACTATTACTTTAGGGCCAGAACTAGCCTGGGGAATACATTTTAAATTCATTCTTCTAATCAGTTTCTCAAATTATTTTGCAGTAAATTTGGCAGTCTTATGTTATTAATACTTATTACTGCAGGATGCTTTTAGGTTATAGAAAGATTTCATGCTAAAATTCTTGCTTTTATATTGTTCTAAACTTAGCAATGGCCACAGATTAAAATCAAATTGATTGATTGACCTACTGAAAATAAATACCATTTATTAAAAGTTATTGAGATTTCTAGAGCAATAGCTTCTTTTTTAGCATCACATGAAATACTGGGTGCTGCTTTAATGGATAGATATGTTGAACCAACAGTTCCACGTGATGTGAAACATATCTTCAAAAACATTGCATAACTGCTCACATCCCTACTTTTTCCACGTCATCCATGAATTTAAAAGAGTCTCTAGAGGGAAGCTGTGACCACGATTAGGACCCAATATTATGCAGTATATTGGGTAAAGGGTTGGGTTTTTTATCAGAGAAATATAAATTTAAGTTGCTACTTAAGCATGGAACTCATTACTGACTACTGAATGTATCAGTCATTCTCTCTCAATCCAACTTACCTGTCTCTTGCACATATGGAAAATATGTGGTCCTCTCTGCAATAATGCCTCATTACCTAGGAGCCACAAGTTGTCTAAACAGAGGAGGCTGGGTTGCAATGGTTTTAGGTTCCTATATTACGTTTGCACTTACCGCAAAAGTTCTCAGTTTCTGAGACTCTGCATTACATAAAAAAGTAAAAAGAAACAAGTATTCTTCCCAAGAGTTCTCAAAGAGATTTGCCATTCAGCAAAAATCTGGATCCATCAATAATATCATCTTATTTGATACCTTAATTGTTCTACTTTGTGTATTGAACTGTAGTCAACTAACTCATATATTTGTGAGGTCATCAACTTGATATGCAGAATCAGTGCATTTCATTCTTCCAATAACAAAACTTAAGAAGGCACATTGTTTCACAACAAATGCACAAGCAAGATAAACATTTAACTCCCTTGTTTTCCAGTTAGGGGGAATGCAATAAAGCAGTGAATGAGTGAATGAGGAAAGACGGTGAAAGAAAACAAGTTGAACTGGTTTACATCCATCTCTCATGGCTTTAAGAAACAAAGTATTGTAGTTGCCTTAATTTTAAACACAGCTCACCTTGTTGTACCTGTCTACCAAAAGCAAATCTAATAGTTATTTAAAACAGAAACTTGCCCTAAGTTTGAAAAGCTAGTTTCCACAAGACCTGCCAGCCAACTCCTTCTGTAATCCTCTTTAAATAGGCCTGCAGCCAATCTTCAGTTAGTGGAAGGACTAAAAGGGACAATCTCACTCCTCCCCTGAACGTCCAGGAAACCTTTGCATAGGTAAGAATAAGTTCACAACTTGCATCAAAAATTCTGATTTCAAAAAACTGGTTTTCATTGCCAGTTGAGTCAGTTCACGTGGTGATCCCTTAATTTGTTCAAATCCATTTTATATGCAATCCCTTTTTAAATCCTTGAGAAAAGGATATGCAGTAGATATAGAAGTGTGATGTATTTGGAATCTTGGTTGCAGTTTATTTAGCAACCACTTGATGGCGTCCTTCACTTGCAACATTTGCATTACTCTAGCTGACTGGGCAAATAACATCTATAACTTGAGTCTCCTAAGTTAATTAAAAGCATGTTTCGTATTAAAATAAAACTGCCTCAGCCGATGCATAGCAGCAATTATTCACCATCTTCTGGCGAGCAACGGGATGATATATCAGCGTCAGCAGTAGTGTCAGACTCCGGAGGACTATTTCATATGGGAACAATGTCCAGAATTTGATTATGGAGGAGGGAGATGACCAAAAGAGGCCAAGGGAAGCTGTTCTTAGCTTATGTAAATATTGAAGGCTACCACAGACATTGGCACATTCTTCACATTGCTAACCACATAAGTGTATGAGTAATAAAGGAGAGCAAGAGGATGGTTCAGGGCATGGAAGAATGAAGTTCCTTCTGCTGCTTGCTTTATTCAGATGTCACTGAGAAGAAAACAGGACATTTCACACATACAGGCACTCACTCTCACACACAATTTATCCCCCGAAGTTTGTTCTCACACAATCCAAATACATGATTGGGCTGACAGAACAGAAGGAAAAATCTGCAATCATATACAGGGAGGAGAGAGAGAGAGAGAGATGCTATATTTATAGCACGGATTTTTTTCCCATCAATGGTTGCATTCCTTTGGATATAGTCTGTCAGGGGCTGCATGCCTGGGTTGGGTGGAGTTATTCTTTCTTTTACCACAACTGCCATTACCGTTTCTCTCCCTCCTCGCCTCCCCACTCAGAAATCTGCTAGCAGATAGCAATCATATACGTATCACAGAAATGCCATTACTGAAGGCTTTCTCCAGATTTTATTCCATCTATTAACAACAGTTTGATTTGATGTTTTTGTCATTTGGTGGTGTTTATGTTCAAACTGGTCATGGAGTGACTAGTTTTGGCCTGCCACCTAGTGGTAGGTAAATAACCAATTGGTTAAATGGCCTTAAATTTTCATTTAATGGTTTTTACTTGGAGAACCAAGTTTCTCTAATTTTCCATCCTCCTCACTCTTTAAATTTCCCTTGATTTTTCCATTCTTTATCAGTATTTTAACACCCTGACAAGACAAATGTAGGACAGGTTATATAGAAACTAATCTGGTTTTCTCTACAGTTCTTTTATTCACTTAATCAACCCTCCCATTTCTTTATTATCCCCTTTCCAATGTAATAGGATGTAATGAGGCATATATGTAATATTCTACATTACATATGTAAAATGTGTAATGAAACATATTTCCAATCCAGTTTTTCTTCTAGGTACCTGAACTTCAATTCCTAGAAATTTACAGGTAGCATTTCAATTGCTTGTTAATTCTGACAATCACAACTCACAAATCTATAGAGGTCATCCAGGCTGGAAAAGGATGCATAAGCAGAACTCTGCTGGACCTCAGGAAGTGAAAATTTATCTCTACTCTAGTATTCCATTTCCCACAGAGCTACCCAGATGTTTGAAGCCCATAAACACAGTATAATGGCAAAAACATTCTACTGCTGCTCCCTTGCATCTCATAAAGGCATATTATATCTGATCTTGGAGGTAACATATAACATTTTATGCATCCCATTTGGGTAAAATCCAGATTTTTAAGTGGAGTGATTTGGAATAGATCTGTTATTATTATTTTGCCAGCCCGAGATAGATGGGTGTGTGAACTATGTTATGAGGAATAAGGGCAGCCAACCCAAAGGAAAAACAAAATCCATTGTTTAGGTAAAATGCCAAGGTGAGGAGTGGCAGGAAGAGTTTTGTGATCAACACATCTGCTTTCAAATCAGAGTGTCTACAGGCCACTTGCAATTTCTTAGTGATGGAGAAAAGCTGGAGATCGAGCAAGGTCCTTAATTTTAGCATTTGCTTTGTCTCTTTCTTATCTAGTCTCTTGTTTTGAGCAGGTATGCAATGTTTTCTGAACTGCATTAACTTGCTGGCCTTATGGCAGCTACAGAATAAGGGAACTTGGAGGTCTTCTAGCCCAACCCCTTGCTCAAGCAGGAAACCCTATACCATTTCAGACAAATGGTTGTCCAATCTCTTCTGAAAAACCTCCATTTTTAGAGTATCCACAACTTCTGGAGGCAAGTTGTTCCAATTGTTCTAACTGTCAGGAAATGTCTCCTTAGTTCTAGGTTGCTCCTTTCCTTGATTAGTTTCCATCCATTGTTTCTTGTCCTGCCCTCAGGTGCTTTGGAGAATAACTTGACTCCCTCTTCTTTGTGGATCTCCCCTAAGATATTAGAACACTGCTATCATGTCACTCCTAGTCCTTCTTTTCATTAAGCTAGACATACCCAATTCCAGCAACCAGTCTTTATGTGTTTTAGCCTCCAATCCCCTATTCATCTTTGTTGCTCTTCTCTGCACTCTTTCTAGAGAGTCTCAACATCTTCTTTTACATCATGGCAATGCAACCCAAACAGGATGCAGTATTCCAAGTGTGTCTTAAATACCTTATAAAGTGGTACAAATATAAAGTTGATATGTTTTATGGAACTGATCTCTTTTGCTTTTCTCTCAGACCTGGATGAATAGCTCTACTACAAAGTGCACTCATAATTTGAAAAAAAAAATATTCCTGCATTTGGCATAAAATCTTTTAATAATAGCTTGCTAACATGTAAAACTGAATACATAAGCAGCAGTAAGCATACCACGCTTTGCCTCTCCCTATTGCTTACAGCAGGTTCATTTGCTGTGGGGATCTTTCCATTTCTCTCAAACGCTTTCAAAAGAATTGAAATGTGACTATGTTTGGAATGTATCCATTTATTCTAGATACACTCTGGGTTCTTTAGGTTTGCAGCCTGTAATTACTGAACACCAGGACCAATTTGGAACCTCTGGTTGGCATGGCTATTGTTGCATGATTTAGCTCACCTACTTCTTAGACCCACCCCCCTCCCCTAAATTTGTCCCAGTAATTTCTAAAACTAGGACTTCTGTTGCATGGGAGATTAAACATGTATTTTCTCATGCCCTCTTCCAAATTCATCTTAGGTAGTGTTTTATCTCTTTCAGATATTCAAGTGCAACACTAAGTTCAACAAATCTCCTACAAACTGAAGTTTGCTAGAGGGTCTCTTCACATGAACATCATCTTAATACTGGTTGACTGAGAATCTTTATCGACATCATATGAATTGTGTTTCTTTGTGGTTCTAATACATTCAACAGCATCATTTTGAATAACTGTGCCATAGACATGGGTAGGCTGCTGGGGCTCGCAGGGGCTCAGGGGAGCCCCTAGCTAAGATTCTGAAGGGCTCAGAGAGCCCCCAATAACCTCAGAGAGACAAACAGCAAGGAAAAGCTCTTAATAGGTTTAATTGAACTTCTGGGCATTCAGTCAAGAGCATTTCACACCTCGTAAAAGTGTTGCAAGCTAGATAAACAATCTACTTAGTGCTTGTGAGGCAGAGCCATTGAGAAAATCAGATAACATAACCACTAGCCTCCAAGGGGATTAATTCCCAAATAACAAGAATCACATAACTCACCAGAAACTCCACTAAGACTCCAAGATCCCTCTCATAGTCACTGTTATTAAGCCTGGTTTCACACAGTCTTTTATTTAAGTATTAAATGCACGAAATAACAAACTACGTTTTGGTATATATCCTTTTTTAGGTAATTAGGGCAAAGAAGCGACGTGTTGGCCGCACCCACCCAGTCACATGACCCAGCCATGCCCATCCAGCCAGTAATTAAGGCAGAGAGCCTCTTGCTAAAAAATTTGAAACCCACCCCTGGCCATAGATGAGGTTGATCCTGCTGAATGACTCTATCAACATCAACATATACTTTGGTCTACACAACACGGATTGACAACACAGATTGCTCTAGTGGTTAAGTCACCAGGCTAGAAAGCAGGAGACTGTGAGTTCAAGTCCCCCTCATAGCCATAAAGCCAGCTGGATGATCTTACTCTCTCTCTCAGTAAGAGAGAAAGTAGTTATTCTCTCTTGGCCCAATTCACCTCACAGAGCTGTTGTTGTGGGGAAAATAAGAGAAGGAAGGTTTGTTAGATCTGTTCACTGCCTTGAGTTATTTGTAAAAAAAAATAATACAGGTGGGAAACAAAACATAAAATGAATCATATAGAATCATAGGACTCAAAGGAACCTTGGAGATCTTCCAATTCAACCCTCTGCCCAAGGCAGGAACCCTTATACCAGAGGTTTCCAAACTTGGCAACTTTCGACTTGTGGACTTCAACTCCCAGAATTCTCCAGCCAGCATAGCTGGCCAGAGAATTCTGGGAGTTGAAGTCCACAAGTCGTAAAGTTGCCAAGTTTGGGGAACCCTGCCTTATACCATCCCAGATAAATGGCTATTCAATCTTTTCTTGAAAATCTTTAGCAATGGAACACCCATAACCCTGGAGAGCAAGCTGTTCCATTGATTAATCATTCTCCCTGTCAGGAAATTCCTCCTTATTTTCAGGTTAGATCTCCTTCTGATGAACTTCTACTTATTGCTTCTTCTTGCCCTGCCCTTAGGTGCTATAGAGAATAAATCAATGCCTTCCTTCCCTATGATAGCTCTTCAGTTATTGGAAGATTGCCAACATGCTTCTCCTTAGCCTTCTCTTCGTTAGGCTAAATATACCTAGTTCCCTTAGCAATTCATCATACAATTTAGCCTCAGTTAAAGATGAGTTTGGATGTGATCTAGAAAAGTTTGTCTTAAGTTTATATGTTATTAAATTATCAGCACAATAAACTAATAAATGACTACGATGGGTTGGATCTAGATATATTCATGCTTGTAGTACAATCACTGAAATCTTATTTTCTTAAAAAAAAAAAGACCTATTAAAAAGTGGTTGTGATTCTGCTATGTTATTTAATGTTAAGTTAGCAACAATGCACATTCACACATCACGCTCAGGAAATTTAGAACTGGAGGGTGATGGAGGTATGCTAGTAAATAATTTCAGAATGTGCATATCATGGACCAAGTGCAACATGCCATAAATATTTCTTGGCACTCATAATGTTCATGAAAAGTATGTACCAACTGTGACCTATTATAGCCCAAAGTACTATGCAAATTAATTGTAGCCAAGTTCACTGATGTGCTTTCCATATGGCTTGGAGTGTTTCATAAGTTTCCTACCCAGTGGCTCCATAGAAGTACTATTTTTTACTAGGGATTTTTTTTTTTTGTCTCAGATGGAATCTAAATGCTTGGCAGCCTTTTTTTCCATCAGTTGCTTCATGCATCTGGTATTTTAACTATATCTATTTATGTAAACCATCTTGGTTGCATACATGAGATGGTCTCCATGCTCCTGATGCAGCCTTAGTAACATTGATACTTATCTATGTCAGTACTGGCTTTTCCTAAACAACCAGGGGTTTACCTGACAACACTAATGTCTGTCCATCTGTTAATAATAAAGATCTGAATTCAGTTGATGCAGAGCTCTGCACAAGAAGTCTCCAATCCCACCAGCAACCATAGATTGGAATTAGAGTTATAAATGACTGGGTCTTGGTTTTATGGAATAAAAGGAATAGCATGCACATGAAGAATTGGAATGAAGAAAAGACAATTGACTCTTCAGGCAAAAGTCCTTGAAGGAATTAAAAACTAGTTGTAATGTATCTGTTAGGGGCTCCTGACATCATCTCACAGGCATTAGGAAAAATTTGTGATACAAGCCCAAGTCACCTCTGACTTCTATGCATGAGCTCTGATATTGTGCATACTTGGTGCTCACAGGAGATTGGAATGTTTTTCGTGGTTAGGCATTACTGTGGAAAAGAAAGGCATTTTTCTTGCCAAGAGCCCAACCAATTATGGCACTTCCTACTTTCTTATATTCTGCTGATATGTTCTCAGAGCACTTAATTAAATTCTTCTCAGTCATCCCTCCTTGAAGCCAGATGACAACAAATTCATTGCCAAACAAGCACAAACTAGTATTTTGCTTCAATTTGTTTTCTGTTTTTACTTCTTAGTTCATCAGGTACCTGGAGATTAGGACAAGAGGCAGACAATGAGGAAAACTAAGTAGCATCTGTGTTTTCCATATCATGAGGGCACCCATGGCAAGAGATGCAATTTTCTCCTGGGAGGTCTGTAGAAATGTTCTTATAGATCTCACTAAGCCAGATATAGGCATTCCTAGGAGCTAAATAAACTTCCAGGTTTTGCTTTCTTTCTGGGGTAACCAAAAATAAGATAAAGGCAATTATCAAATGATTGACCTCTATTATGAGTGTGGGAGGCAGGATGGAAGAGGAGTTTAGTTGGATTGACAAGAGGAGGCCCAACCTGAAGTGGCTGTGGGAAAGGAACATTTCAAAGAGACTGCCTTAATTGGCTTGTTTTAAGTCCATCTGGGGATTTATTCTTACAGTTTTCAAGAATGTATTTTTATCCCTGACTATTATTAAAAATGCCTTTCTAAAATCCATGCAGCTCTCACTTCTGTGAACATTTAATCACAGATGGTAGACTTCACAATAACCACTATTATTAATACCAGTAATTTCAGTTCTACTTTTAAAAAGTAAATTATTTTACTGACATCAATTTATTTCACATCATTTTATCATTTTTCATATCATTCATACTGGTAAAAGTTCCTTGCTTAGCCTTTTTCAGACCCTGTTGAGGTAATTCCCTGTTAGGAGAATGATTGCATACAAGGAGACATAGTGAGAGAAGTGTTTGAATAATACATACACAGCACACAGATACACTGTACAGTAAATGTAGGTTTTTACTTCCAGAAACTTTTAAGCGAAGTTTAAACACAGTCCAAAGTCATTCACAGATAACAGATCAGTCAATTTTCAGTCCAGGGATAATCCAATAACAAAGTCCAGGGTCAAAAAACAGTTCAGTAACAGACTTACATCAAATCCAAGAATAACAGTCCATTTAGAAGGAACGGCAATACTCTCCAACAGAAGGAAACAGAGACTCACTGAGACACGCTCTCTTCTGAGACTGAGACTGAGACTAAGACTAAGACAAAACAACCCAGGTTTCTGGCTCCATCTTATGGCCGTTTGAGAAACCACACTCAATTACAATTTTCTTAAAGATAACAGTATTAAAATGTCTATCCTGGTTTATATATTTCCAACCCAAATAGCTGTTAGGTGACTTACATTCCTAACATTCTCCCCTTTTGGGTAGGACAATATATATAACCTTACATTCTAAATCCATAATCTTCACAGCTAGCCTTATGCTTTATAGAGCCTTGGGCCTTTGTAAAATAATCTGCTTTCTGACATGCAGTATTCTAGCTTAACCATCTTACTTTGCACACATTGTCTCACATTTAAATATCTTAAATCTGTGTGTCTTGTTCTTGTCTTAACAGCAATATTTGAATATTTGTATTGCTGATTGGTTATTTTCGTAAACAACAATAGAATCTGTTACATCTATTCCCATATCAATTAATAATTGCTTATACAAAACTAAATCTGTACATAATAAAGATAAACAGGAGAATTCAGCCTCCATTGTTGACAAACTTAAATATTTCTGTCTAATAGACCTCCATCCAATCAATTCTTTTCCCAATAATACAACAGTACCTGATGTAGATTTACGTGTATTTATGTCTGTAGCAAAACTTGCATCAGCATATGCATTTAAACTCAGTTCATCCTTAGGCTTCAAATACAATGCATAATGCATTGTTTGTTTCAGATATCTTAACACACGCTTAGCAGCTTGCCAGTTCCTTTCAGTTGGCTCAGCATTAAATCTCGCTAATTGATTAACACAGTATGCAATATCTGGCCTTGACCAATTACTGAGATAAGATAAACTACCAATCAAGGACTGATAAATGTTCTTATCAAAAACAGGACTTTGAACATCACTATGGCTAAACTCCTGACTCATTGGTGTTTTAGCCAGTTTACAATGTTCCATTTTAAAACTTTTTAGTAATTGGTTAATTTTATCTGCCTGTGAGATCTTGTATCCTCCCCTAGTTCTATCTATCTTTAAACCAAGATATTGTTTGATTTCTCCTAACTGTTTTATCTTAAATTTCTTTTCCAATAGTGAAATTATCTCAGTAGCTTCTTGTTCAGTTTTGGTGATTAATGCTATGTCATCAGTAAACAATAGCAACAATGAAATTACACCATTACTTTCTCTTTTGAACAAACATGGATCAGCCATGCCAGCTACAAAACCTATCTTAGTTCATTCTTTAACTATACATAGGTTCCACTCATATCCTGATTGCTTTAAACCACAAACCATCAATTTCCAGCAATCATTATTATCAGTATTATCATTTTTGAGACCTAAAGATTTCTTTAAATATATAGTGTGTTACAACGGTGCATGCAGATATGCCGTCTCTATATCTAAATGATTTACAATGTATTTCTCCTTAGCTGCCCACACTAATGCTGCCCTTAATGTAGTAGCCTTCAGACTAGGTGCAAACACCTCATCGTAGTCATTTACTGTCTGATTGAACCCTTGTGCCTATATATCCATTTATATTCTATGGCATGTTTACCTGATGGTAACTTAACATTTTCGAATACCTCCAGTCTTTTTAATGATTCGAGTTCCTTATCCATTGCTTTCTGCCAAGCAGCCTGATCCTTAGCAGGATACAGTTTTAGTTCACTATAATTACTTAGAACTGTATTCACTTGGCATACAACACTAGCCTGATATCTATCAGGTGGTCAAGTTACTCGGGTTGAACATCTTGGTAATACAGGGCTAACTGGTGGACTCACCTGTGCCATCTGCTCCTGTTCTTCTACCTCTTCCTGTGCCTGTTCTCCTACTTCCTCCTACTTCCTCCTGTTCTTCCTCTTTAATGGCTATTTATTGTATACTGATATCATCTTTAGGGACTATTTGGGTGTCAATAATAATATAACTGCTGGATTCCTGTTCCAGTTTACCCCACCCAACGTGCTCAAGAAATTTTGCATTAACACTACAATAAACATGAGCTGTGCCTTGATCCCAGAATCTAAACAATCTATGGTTGGCCTCATAACCCACAAAAAATAATTTCTTAGCCCTATGTTGCCCTTCCAGTCTTACTTGTGAGGGAATATGCACCCATGCTGGAGCTCCAAATGTATGTAGGTAACTTAAATTTGGTTTTCTGCCATGCCAACGAGTGAGTGGCAATTCACCAATTGTTGTATTAACTACATTGTTCAAAACATGGTTACTACACATTATGGCCTCACCCCACAGTGTTTCAGGTAAACCTGAATCAGATAACATAGTGCAAGCCATTGCTTGTAATGTTTGCCCTCTTCGTTCTACAAACGAGTTATGTTGTGGTCTGTAAGGTGCAGAACACTTTATGCTCAACACCAGCCAATTTTAACATTGTTTGGAATCTCTTGTTAACAAACTCAGTCCCATTATCAGTAATTAAAGTAATTACTTTACTCCTTATTTTTCTCTCAGCAAATCTTAGCCAGTTAAAGAAATGTTGGAATGTTTCTGTTTTGTTTTTCATGAGATAGCAGAAACCGTACCGTGAGTAATGGTCCATAATACTCAAAATATAGCAGGCACCTCCTAAACTTGGTTTCTTAGGACCAATGAAGCCAGCTAAAATAACCTCTAAAGGTACTTTGGTCTTAAACCCATTTAGTCTGTTTGCAGGGGTAACCTTGCTTTTATCTTGGCTACAAGCATTAAGTTTAAATTGCTACAGGGTTTCAATTTTACTCCCTCTGACAATTCAATAGTTTGTTTGAGCATTTTGAAATTGATGTGCCCCAGATGTCTATGTAATAAATTTATACATTCATCATGTGGTTTAACATTGTTATAAACTGAGTTAGCCATCTTCAACTGGTCATCATGTATCACATATAAATCATTCTCTAAATTAGCAGTAACCCTTTTATCCTCTTTCTCTATTATACAGTTATCTCCCCTAAAGGTTACTACATAACAAAAATTAGCTAAAGCCCTTACTGATAACAAATTAAATTTTAGTTTAGGTACATATAACATAGTTAAATGTTCGTTTATACAAGAACAATATGCAGTATCTTCACCTGCTGCATTAATCTTCCATCCATTTGCCAATGATACATGTTGCTTACTCATGGACATCTTTACAAACCTTTTCTATCTTTAGAAATGCATTGTGATGCTCCACTATCAACAACCCACAAATCATGGTTTACAGTTGAATTGCTAGACATAGCTAAACTAACATTCTTTTTGGCCTTCTGGTGATTACCAGTATTCTGTTGTTTTCCCTTCTTACAGAATCTAGCTATATGTCCCTTAGCCCCACAAGAAAAACATTTCCTAACAGTATAGGCAGTTGAAGACAAATCCTCTTCTTGTGGTTGTTCCTTCCTCAGTTGGTCCCTATCCAGCCATTTTCTTGCTTCTTCTAACAACCTTCCAGTTATGCCAGTCAATGTTAGTTCATCTCCGGGCAGGACTTCCAGTGAAGATACGTAATCATCATAACTTTCATCCAATGAGGAAAGAATGATGTAAACTTGATGCAGCTCTGAAAATATCAGTTCTTTTTCACGTAGCTCTTGAAAAGTTCTTTTCATGAAGTTTAAATGAGCTAACATATCTCCATCTTTCAGAAGACGTGCTCTAAACAGTTTACATGTAAGATGTATATGTGCACCTACACTGTCATGAACATAAATCCTCTTCAAATTCTACCAGCACTTAGCAGCAGACTCTTCTCCACGAATATGGACTAGCTGCTGGTCACTCAGTGTTAGTCCAATTATACAAAGAGTTTGTTCGTTGTTCTGTTTAAAGTCAGCAAACTTCTTGGCATCATCCTCATTATTTGGATCCCAAGCATTTACATCCGGTGGGTCTTGAACTACATTCCATAAACCTTCTTTACGCAGAAGTAGACTGCACTTCATAGACCAGGAAACATAGTTTGTTCCATCCAACCGTGTTATCAGTGATAGTGTCTTGTGCCATCTTTACCAGGATAGTAAACCACAATTAAACAGTAAACAGCTGTCTGTATACAGTGCTGTGCATTCACACTAACTCTCAGTTATCTGAGCCTGGCATGGCCTGGGCCCATAACCAGTGTTGAGGTAATTCCCCGTTAGGAGAATGAGCACATACAGGGAGACATAGTGAGAGAAGTGTTTGAATAACACACACACAGCACACAGATATACTGTACAGTAAATGTAGGTTTTTACATCCAGAAACTTTTAAGTGAAGTTCAAACACAGTCCAAAGTCATTCACAGATAACAGATCAGTCAGTTTTCAGTCCAGGGATAATCCAATATCAAAGTCCAGTGTCAAAAAAAAGTTCAGTAACAGACTTACATCAAATCCAAGAATAACAGTCCATTTAGAAGGAACGGCAATACTCTCCAACAGAAGGAAACAGACTCACTGAGAGACACTATCTTCTGAGACTGAGACTGAGACTGAGACTAAGACTAAGACAAAACAACCCAGGTTTCTGGCTCCATCTTATGGCCATTTGAGAAACCACACCCAATTACAATTTTCTTAAAGATACAGTATTAAAATGTCTATCCTGGTTTATATATTTCCAACCCAAATAGCTGTTAGGTGACTTACATTCCTAACAGACCCTCCAGAACAATTTCTTTGTTTTTATCAAAATTGCTCTGCTTATTCTCTGTTTAATTATTTCAATTATCTTTTTCTCTATATTCCTTTATAACATAACATCTCATCTTTTTTGTAGCAAATGTTCTCTTACATGCATTTTCCCTGATCCAGTTTTTCATTCAACTTCCCATTCGTGTTAACTTCCCTAGATGTATTAATCAACTCCATCCCACAAGATCAACTACCTTCATTCAGATTATAATATTCTTCTCCTTTTTCTTAAGTAATTTTCCTGCGTGGTTTATGATGACTTTTAAAGTCATCTAGTCACGGTTGTGTCAAAATAATAATGAAGACAAGCATTATATAATTGGTGGCTTAGTGATATTTCTCCATCCATTTTACTTGTATCATGCAAAATCAATACATCCATGTTATAAAGACACTAGTGGGAAAATAACCTTAGTTTTACAAACACACAACAAAAGTCATTTCCTTTCCTTCTTTAATAGTTATTTCTCGTATGTTCCAATCTTCTTTAGACTGTAATAATTCCCATACATTTTGGCCCTGGCCACCCATCAAGATTTTGGTTAATTGAAGTTTTTACATAATGTTTGATAAGATACAAAGGGTAGTTACCAGCTCTTAGTCATAGCCAAGCCACCTGTAGAATCGCACAGATAGTGGCTGTCCACGCTGACATATTTTGGTGAGTTTGCCACAAACATAATGAAGAACAATAAACAGGGATTCTAACTGGGGTTTTAACTTATTCTATGCAAGCTAGGATCTCTAATCCAGGTTAATTTATAAACCATATTGTTACCCACTTGCCATCAATAAGGAGACACTAAATGTATTTAGGGTTTTTTGTTACTCAGATAATTTATTTTTATTTTATTTGTTTGTCAAGCATATATGAGAAAACAAGTATAAGTGTGAACATAATATATAAACATGTAAGTATAAACAGTTATGAGTATATACATAATAAATGAGTACAAATAAATGGATAAATGGGAACAGGAGGACAGGGATGGTGGGCACGCTGGTGTGCTTATGCACACCCCTTACAGGCCTCTTGGGAATGGAGCGAGGTCCTCGGTAGGCAGTTTAAGATTAAAGTTTTTGGGGTTTGAGGATGTAACAACAGAGTTAAGTAGTGAGTTCCAGGAATTGATCATTCTGTTGCTGAAGTCGTATTTTTTGCAATCAAGTTTGAATCGGCTTACTTTGAGTTTGTATTTATTGTTTGCCCGTGTGTTATTGCAGTTGAAGTTGAAGTAGTTGTTGACAGGTTGGACGTTGTAGCAGACAATTTTCTATAGTAAGCTTAGATCAGACCATAGGCGGCATAGTTCTAGGCTGTCCAGGTCCAAACTTTTGAGCTAGTAGCATAAGGTAATATGCTACTTTTTATTACATATTATATAAGGTAATAATGAAGAAGCCTGACTTGAATGTTTCTAATAATCAAAAGCATCTTCTGATCCTGTCCAGGGTGCTTATGAAAGATGTCTTCCTTCACTGAATATTCTTAGTATTGCAGTTACTTCTTCTAAACAGAGCAGTCCACATAGGCTCCATCCTGCCTGCTAACTACCAGTCCAGCATGGATGAGATGGAATGTAGTAAAGAAGTGGATCCCAGAAGGGTGGGTGTGCATTTCAAAGGAATGAAAGGCAACTCGGCCTAGATGTTATGTGTGAGAGAAAAAAAGGTGAAGACAGCCTCTCCCTAATAGTTCACAGAATATATTGTACATGCAGACAGTAGAGTCTTCATTCTGGCAAGATTTTGTCTATACAGTAGGTGTGAGACAATAAAGAAATCAGCTTGGAAAGAATTGTTACGTGTCATTCTTGGTTTTGCTCCTGACAATCAATCTCATTCCTGATTCTTCTCTTTCATTCCAGCCATATCAATATCACAGAGTTCCCCAAGTTTTTCAAAGCTGCTACAAATCTGTCAATCATTTGAAATCCTCACGGCCAAGTCACTGCTTTGTTTGAGGTGTACATTCAAGTCTGATTCACTCAAGAAGCAATATTATAATTGCTTTGATCTCAGATGTTGGGCTTTAGTGACAAGCCAAACCACCAGATCCTCATTTAGCCTACAGATGGGGGGTGGGGGCAATGATCATGCTTGACTGTTTATGACCCTGAGATTCACATTATCTCAATAATTTCATTGACATATTAATGACATGCAAATTATGGCTCCTAATTTAGCTTTTCTTTCCCCACATCAAAATAACATTGTACATGTAAGATGCATCTTGTTACTCAAGACCACACACATTTAAATGTTTGCTCAAAGCACTAATTTAAATTTACCATCAGAAATATGACTACATGTTGTCTGGCCTTTATGAACAACTTGTAACAAAAAGGGAATCTCCCAGAGACAATTGAGATTCATCATAATATGTTTTAAAGAGCACTGCCACAAGCAGTTCTTGGAGTGCGTTTTAGTAGCTCACTATATATATCTTTTAGAATAAGGCATAATTAGAATCCTTGTTTATTGTTCTTACCCAAGGTATAAATCCCTAATTTTCAGATGGAAAAATGTTTAGCTGTAGCTCAAAAAGCTATCAAAGTGGCATGTTTTAACTCTGAGAGGAAAAAGAAACAAAACATTAACAGGTTGGTAATTAGTTTAGTGGTTTATTTTTATTATGCTCAATAGTTATTTAAGTTATTTAATTCAGTGGTAGGGAAATCATGTAAAGCTAATGGCAGGGTTTAGAGACAATTATTTAACAGTGGGCAAAGGATAGAGCTGTGGGGACAGTTGAATCTTTGCTTTGAAATCAATGGGATCCAAATATTATAAAGACAGAAGCTAACAACTATGACCTATCATTGCATAGTATAAAATTCATAATAATAATACCAAACAGCAATTTTAAAATTTTAAAAAGATCTGTGTATTGACTGTCAAATGAAATTTGTTTATCACACATATCCTAAATGGGGGGTGAGATTTTAAGTGTGGTTGTTTTTATTAACTTGTTGCTAGTTGAAAGTGCTAGTTGAAAAGGAACTAATGGATTTCAACTATTATAGTTGCCATGGTGCCAAAGCAGGGGAGGAAGGGTTTTTGTGATTGTTCATGAACCCCTTGTAGTGACCTCTGCCCCAGAAGTGATTAGACCTTTGGTAATTAATGAATCATCTAGCTTTCTCTATATGCTCCTGGACTTTGTCCAGAGACTGGTGTTCTAAAAACTTCTGGGTTTGGGTGACTTCCATGCCTTGGAGAATAGCTGCAGTCTAGCTCATGGGTTGATAGCTTCTGTGGCAACCATAGGACTGTTGACATTTCGAGTGCATAAAACATATATGAAAATGAAAGACATTAGCACATCTCAGTTGAAAGATCAAATAGTAGATCATAGCCACCCTGGTAGACTCTTTTTACTGTCTCTGTCTCAGGCATTACTAAGTGTTCCCAGATTGGTGTTTGTAGCTCAGCCTGACAGACAATTCCATCTTGCACCTGAATAATCTGTGAAAAGCAGAGATAAGCAAAATAATGAATGAGATTGTTCTTGTGAGGCCTCTGCCCAGTTACCATTCCCAAGCAACTCCTTGTTTTATCAAGGAGCTGGAAAAAATTAAGCATGAAACTGAAAGACAGGCTAGAGCAATAGTGATGAAAAGCCAGAAGTGGGCTATATCCTAGTGAGAATCACACTCAGGCCTACAATTAGCAATAGCAGCAATGAAGCATCAGTTCTTATCCAAACTTACAGATTATTACCTACAATCTATTTTCACTACACCTATACATTCTCCTCCCTCTCTTCCCCAGTGTAGTGTTTTATGTACATGTCAAAATATTTTTTTTTTCTCAAGCAACTATCTTAGTATTGGTCTGTGCAGTAGGCCAGATACAAGAATGTGATGAATGTTAGAATTAGAACTGAATGGATTCAAATCTCTCTACTCCATCTCAAAACTGGGGTTTCAAGTGCTTCTGATGTACTCCTCCATTTATTATAAATCAAAGGATCAGAGCACTAGGAAGCTTGAATTATTTTCTAAACCGGCCTTTGGCCTTAGGACGCAATGGGCACATTGGGCCACAACTATTATTTTGAGATGAACTGCACTAGCGACAACTATTCAGTATTTGTTAACAGCCTTCATTTTATTGTATCATATTTGTCTTTCTTCCCCAGTTTTATTTTTCTCAAGTGGATTGTCAAAAACATCAGATAAAAACAATGGAATAGCGGTGTTCTAGAATCTTAAACACACACATACAATACATTATGGCATACAGTACACTTTTGTGGGTTAGAGCCACACCATCAGATGCTCAAAAGCTTATGGCAAAAAAAAATGTTTGTCTTATAATTCACTCAGTGGTTTCTTCCATTTCAAACAGAAAATTGAAAAAGTTGAAGGAGCTGGTTTTTTAGTCAGTGCCACCAGTTAATCCTGATACAAGAAGAATCACAATTCCTATGCTGTTGACTTTCTGCAAAATTATACAAATTGAATTATTTTGAAGAGCGTTTAAAGTTATGCCATCAGTTCATTAGTTTGTTTATGGAAGTGAAAACTTTGAATTTAAACTATTGATTTATTTTATCACGGATGTTTTATTATACTGCTTTCTTCTTCACTGTATTCACAGCAGGACTGTAAATGGGTGATTTCTCATTGGTCTGTGCTTTTATTGGTATCTTAATATACAATCTTTAGTCTGTCTGTAGAGGCATATGTTTTAAAGAAGTTCAATACTCTGATACATTATTTTAAAATTCCAACCCAAAATGGAAAAAGTTTTATTGCATTATAAGAGAAAGTATGCCGAAAATAACATATTTTAGTATGTGATATATTTATTTTTGCCAGTTCTAATTCATACAAATTTATTATTCATCACTTTAAGGAAGTGTTTTCATAAACTTTCAGAACCTTTGCCTTTCTTGTGAAAATTAATAATTGTACTTCATTAAGTACTGGGTAAATTAACATATCTTTATACATTTATTTTCCTTCATAATAATAGACTTTTATGCAAATTCACAGCTTGTTATTGAGGCAACATTGTTATTAGGATTTAATTCAGAAATGTATCTGCATTAATTGCTCTAATAAAAGGACTGCAAACTTTAGTAGTTGTGGTCAGAGTCTTTCAGAGAGTTTAAAGATGCCATTAACAATTTCTAGCTTTTCATTTTCTGGGAAACTGGTTAGGGTGGAAATCTTTCCATGAAAAGAGAACCGCCGAAAGTGTCTTTTAGAGAGTCTAAAATTACTTACCAAAATTTACTCACCTCGTAGTGCCAATTATCTGATGGAAACATGGTCGTTTGATGTGGAGCTACATCCCATTTGATGTAAGCGTGACAGTGGACTTTAAGTTACAGAAACCTGTAATAATATGTTTACTATAACATAAACTTTCCTTCATAAGAATAAGGATAGCCAGACTCCGAATTAGCAGGATTGACTTTGTTTATTTCTAGTCTCCAAGATCAACCGATGCAAAAGCCGTACATTTAGAGAATCCTGAGCTACTTGTTAGTACTTGCCACCATATAGGGCCCACAACCCATTGCATAAATTCATTCCTCAAGCTTTCTTCATTTCAACAATAAAAATCTAATGTGTGGATGATGAGAGCAATTCTGTTGCTGTTTTTGCTGAAAAAGTAAGTTGGAAATCCTTCCAAATTATCACAAATCAGCTCATCATCTATTAAATGATCCAAATATAAGTCCTGTCCAGTCCTGGCTACAGTCTATTTGGCCTGATTCTGTAATTTATTACGTACATTTATTAGTTTTAATCATGTTTGGAATTCATAAGTTCTGTATGTCAGAAACCATAATCACACAAATAAACTATGAGAGACAACTCTGAGTTAAGTAAATGTCATTTTTACATTTAGTTACCTTTGATCGTACTGTATTTTAAAGTGCAACCACCTGAGCTTGCAGGATAGAATGCTGGCTATATCTAAAACCTGAATAAATTGAGGATAATTATACCATACGCTGCATTTGCCAAGAGGGTGAAAACAATGTTTACAGGTAAGGAAGGCGGCAAAATTATTGTGTTGAGCCAAGAAAAAAAGATGTTGTTATGCTCCAAAACACCACTTTCCATAATGAAAAGGTCTGGATATAAATACAGGAAATAACATAATTAACATACATCATTAAAGCAAGGAGAGAGAATGTATCTTGGATCAGAATGTATTAATGGTATATTAAATAAAGAGAAGAATATGATCCAGAACTAAACATATTACAGTACTTTAGCAATGGAGATTAATGCTGGTTCTGTTCTGTATATCAATTCACAATTCTACCTGTCAAAATGGCACTCTGTTACCAGACCAGAATGTAAGTAGCCCTCCTCCCTCCAAAAAATATAAATTATCTGATCTTTTAAGAACAAATTAGCATTTTGGAGCACAATCCATAAAGAGGGCCAAGCCCTCTAGCAGTCCCGCGGGCTAGTGAGCCATTTTTATGGTATGCATTTTTAATACCATCTGATCTCACAAAAACACTTTTAAATGTCAGAGTTAACATGTATTTAAAAGTCAATGTGAGAGTTAAAGATGTGCTTATAAGTATTTAATTTTGTTGTCTGTCTTGTTTACTTAATTTCAAATTTATGACTCAGTTTAGTCTAATGGTTAAGGCACCAGGCTAGAAACCATGAGACTACCTGTCAATGACTACTTCAGCTTCAACCACAATAACACACGGGCAAAAATAGATACAAACTCAAAGTAAACCGCTCCAAACTTGACTGCAGCAAATACGACTTTAGCAACAGAGTGGTCAATTAGAAGAGATTGGACTGCCATTGGTCAGAAATGGTGTAGGGTCTCCCACTTGGGCAGTGGGTTGGGCTGGATGACCTATAAGGTCCAACTATGATTATCTGTTATCTGTTAATTCCTGGAACTCACTACCTGACTCTGTTGTTACATCCTCAAACCCCCAAAACTTTAACCTTAAACTGTCTACTGTGGACCTCACTCCATTCCTAAGAGGTCTGAAAGGGGGCATGTATAAGCACACCAGCGTGCCTAATGTCCCTGTCCTACTGTTCCCATTTATCCATTTATTCGTACTCATTTATCATTTATTATGTATACACTTATACCTGTTTATACTTATATGTTTATATGCTATATTCATTTTCTCATACATGCTTGACAAACTAAACTATAAATAAATAAACAAACAAACAAACAAACAAATAAATAAATAAATAAACCATGAGTTCTAGTTCAAACTTAGGCATGAAAGCCAGATGAGTGATTTTGGGATGGTCTGTTCCTCTCAGCCCAACCACCTCATAGCACTGTTGTTATGTAGAAAATAGGAGGAAGGAATATTAGATGTGTTCACCGCCTTGAATTACTTACAAAGCAATAAAGGTGGAATAAAAAAATCTAAAAAGAAAACAAACATAGTAGTTCATTAAATCAGGTCAATGGTATTCTCATTTTTCAATCATTTTAGAATAAAAGTGGTTGTTAGTATCTATAATCTGCTTTAACAAGGGGTTTCAAATAGATAAAAAATATTTTTCCTGAAGTAGTTTATATTTCATAATCCAGACCTAGGAAATTGTGAAATTTGTGTTGATACTGTTTTGTTACATTATCTTTTCAACAAATTTTCCACAGCACTTAGAGCTTTTTGTGAATTAGGACAGAAGGCTACTTCAGGCAAAGCTGTAGTCTCCTAATTCCTTCCATGTACAACACATAATCCAATGTATAATTAGCCATGCTTTGCATTTACTATTTCTCTCCAATATCCTGCATTCATAAGAAGCCAAAATAAAATTAATGAGATTTACTTGCTCTCAGATAAACAAACTTATTAAACAGGGTCACTGTTTCTCATGAAGTTATACTACAACTAGAAAAATGCTAGAATCCCATCAACATTGCTGACTTATTCCAAATCCTCCCCTTTTTTATTCAAAGGCAGTTGATGATATAACAATAAAAGTTTTCATTTCAATTCAATCAGCACTATTACATCACTTCATTAAACAGAGAGAAAGGAGGCACAGAAATAACTACAATATTCAACAAATATTACATCTTCCTTTTCTTAATACAAAGATCATAACTTGAATTTTCCATATTGCTCTTTGTTCTTAGGACATTATCAGGAAAATGGTAATACATGACACTATGATATGCTAATTAACAAGTGGTAGATAAATTTGAACTGGATGATAAAAAAAGAAAGAAATGGATATATTTCTGGTTTGAAAATTGATGCCTCGGACATCAGTGAAAATCAATAGTGCCTCAGCCATCAATGGTCCCTCATCCAACTTGAGAGAAATTAATCCTGGGTACCATCTTTTTCTTTTCTTATTTCGTACTATTATTTTAAAATTTGCCACCAAATATACACTAAAAGACTGGCTCTCTCTGTTCCAGATCTGCTTTATATACAAGCAGCCCTCCAGTTACAATGGCAGTTAGACTGGAATTTACATCACTAAGTAATGCAATTGTAAAGCTTCTCGTTACGTGACCACATCACTTAGTGATGATGGCCATTCTGGCATTTCCTGCTGCTGCCATTACCAAACCCCATCAGTTCAATTAATGCCAAGTGCCAGGCCAGATCTGCTTGGATAGCTGCAGGAGCAAAAAGACGGAGTTGACCAGCTGAGGGCAATACAGCAAAGGGCAGCAAGGGCCACATAGTGCAGAGGCCCAAAAGGGCAGAGATAGCAGATAAGTGTGTGCGGGATGTTAAGCATTCAAATTTTGATCACATGATTGTAGGGGTGCTGCAACATTCGAAACTTTGGGAACCAGGCTTAAGTATCATTTGTTCAGTGCCACCATAACTTTGAACCATCACTAAATAAATGCTCATAACTCCAGGACTACCTGTGCTGAATTAAAATACGTATAGAGATTCATACTGTATAAATCTCAGGTGACAACACTAATATGAGAATTTAGTAATAAGTGAAAAGCCACCAGATTACTTGGAGTAAAATCTCATTTTAGTAACATGAGAACCATTAGTTGTTTATTATTTACTAGCTTGCCCTAGCTGAAGAAACAAAAGTAGAACAGACCAGTGCTGGGATTCACATTTTTTTTTTACTACTGGCTCTATGGGCGTGGCTTGGTGGGCGTGCCAGGGGAAGGATACTGTAAAATCTCCAGTCAGAGGTGGTATTTGCTGGTTCTCCAAACTACTCAAAATTTTCACTGGTTCTCCAGAACTGGTCAGAACCTGCTGAGTACCACCTCTGGAACAGACCAATACTATCATTTTCAATTTGAAAAGTATGCATTTTCTACATAATTTTTGTTTGTAATTTTCCCATAGGAAAATGCATTTTTTGTCTAACATACATATTTTTATGGATGTTTTTTTCATTTTACGATTATTATCAAACTGTAAAGTTCATTGCAAAAATTTGGAAATTTTATATGTCTCTTCTGTCCAGTAATCTAAAAATTTTCTTTGCTAAATTTCTCGTCCCTCTCTAAACCAGATTCGAAATGCATCAGACACCTGGAGAAGAAACCTGCTAAGAAAACCAAGGAAAATGGAAAGAATACTTAAATCTGATCTTGGTGTTCAAAAATAATAACTTTATAATCCAAATACATATGTATCAGGCAGTTGTTGGAGAGATGAAGTACAATATTGTAGGAATTAAGGATAAATAGGCAAGACTTGCATATTTGCCTGGGTATTTCTTATTAGACAAGTGCCTTGACATTATCCAGATATATTTTCCACATATTCCATTGGGTATAATGATGTTTTAATAGGGACATGTATAACTGTTATTTTATTATACATATAGTAGTCCTTGACTTATGATCACAACTGGGCCCAGAATTTATGTGGCCAAGTGAGAAATTTGTTAAGTGAGTTTTGCCCCCATTTTATGATTTTTCTTGTCACATTCGATGACTGAATCACTGCAGTTGTTAAATTAGTAACATGGTAGTTAAGTCAATCTGATTTCCCCATTGACTTTGCTTGTCAGAAGGTTGCAAAAGGGGATCAAATGACCCAGGACAGTGCAACCATTGTAAGTGTGAGTCATTTGTCAAGCATCTGAATATAAATCATGTGACCATGAAGATGCTGCAATGATCATGTGAAAAATGATCAGTCACTTTTTTCAGTGCTGTAGTAAAGTCAAATTATCACTAAATGAACTTCGTAAGTCAAGGACTACCTGTAATCTCACGTCACTTTTATAATAATTATTGGTGTTTTTGCAGAACTGTGTAATACTAGGAATGTTTAGCTGCACTGGTGGCATATGACTAGTTGCCTAAGCCAAATGAAAGCAATTTTCAAAGAGAAGTGCTTTTGGTTTTTTTCCAGACTTCCAAAGCAACTGTGAACAGGATATAAGCTGAGTCTGTAAAGCATTCCTTTGTATAAAAACTGCATTTCCTCAGTTTAGGGAAGACATTTCAGTAGCATGGATTATGATGATTCTATTTCATATTGCCACAAAGGTGCCCTACAAAATGATAGGATCACTTTTAAGCCCTTCTACTTATTCCTGCTTGAGATGAAATGGGAAAACTACCAGGAGAAAACCACTTTTTTTCTGGCCACTGTTCTGAAAGCAAAATGTTCAGCCGCATTGGTTTTGTAGTCAGTCCTAATACACATAGATCTAATTTTCTAAACCATAGAAAAAAGAAGGGATGATTAAATAACCTCATTTGACCAGTTTTAAATTCCTCCTACACAAAGAGCCAGCCAAAGTATTTTATATTATTTAAGCTAACTTCAGAGTTTGAATTATTTAAGAAGTTTTATGCTGGCCTTATCCACAAAAGATAATTTCAGTCTCTATAGCTTTGCACTGCATCTAGCAACCATGTGCTTTCCAAGTACAATGAAATAAAATATGGGGACTGATAATATCAAGCTGTATCTGTAGGGTGATACAATGAAAAGTGGAGGAAGGCTGAAAAATTAAAGCTGCGGAAGGGCTTTGCATTACTGATTTCCCAGAGTTAAATCAGCTTTGCTGCCAAAATCTGGCTTCAGTCTGCTGGGCAGACATCTCCTCGGTTTCCTGCTGTAGTCAACAAAACCATTGAGCTTTTTCTTGTAAAATGCCCTAAGGAAACTTGAGAGGGAAAAAAAAACAATTATGCCATTTAAAATGGCTTAAATGGCTGGGGGATCCACTCCTTTTACTCCTTTTATGAACAGTACATTGAATTCCCTTGATTTTTATAATACATAAACATGACCTACGGAATTAATTTTAAAAATCAAAAAGGAAATAAAAAGCATTACTTTGATCAACATGCATTTAATTTTGGAATATATTCCAAATATATTAAAATGTCTTCAAAGAAAAACCAAAAAGTCCAGTTGCCTCTTGAAAAAGCACCTTTGGGCTAGAAATTGTTCTTCAGCTATATCTGGGTTTTAACCTTCTGCCTGTCTCTGAAATACATCCTTAGTGCCATTTGGCAACATAAAAAAGCATGCCAAATTGACACGATTCCTTCAGGAGGTTGACCAATTCAAATTCATTGCCAGGTTGTATGTAACAAAATATTCTGGCAATTTGACATAAACAAATGTGATATTATCACTTAGGAGAAATTTTTTTAAAAAAACTGGCATTTATTTTTATGTGATTAGAAATGTTTTAGAAAATCAGTTCTTGAAGCAAGTACCAAATGCTACTATTGACACATAATATTTTTAACCTACTTGATTAAACATTTTAACATTTTTGCTTGTGACGTAATTTTATTTGGATTTGTGTAGATTTTACTTCTGGCAATTTGTTTTATTTTTACATGCTTTTCCTTTAAAAAGAATCACCCTGTGCTTTGTAATGATTAAATATAAAATGCATTTGTAATCTGAGAAATTGTATTAGTTCATGATCAGATTAAAGAGGAGCTTCTGGGAATGGAAGCACTGAAAGCCAAATAAAAAGTTCAAGAACCTACTGTATTATTTTTTGTTCATCATGCAAAACTCTGATTGCAACGTGAGAATATGTTTAGACTCTGATACCTTAACAAATTCATCAAACTGCCTACTAAAAGCAGCTTTGGAACAATTTGAAAATTGCTTTCCTCAAGCCCTGCCTCTTGACTTTTGATATCTTAAAAGCCCATAGAAAAGTTCCAAACTCTGCATTTTCAGTATAGACTCCTGCAGCTCCCACTTGGAAAAATCTCTGCTTCTGCAATATATAAACACAATGATGAGACTGGTACCTCATGAGATGGCATCATTATGGGAAATTCCACCAGGCAAGAACTGGGGTTTCTATGCTTTGTGTTCATTTTTCATTGATTTAGAGCCTGCACCATTTATCTATGACAGTTCATCAGGAGCAAGCTATTCAAACTGATCTCTTTGGTAGAGTTAGCAAATCAGCTGACCACAGAAATGCAATGGACCTTGACTTCAGTAAAACATTAGACAAAGTCTTATTCAGAGGTAGCTGATTACAGGTAGTCCTCAACTTACGACCACAATTGAGCCCAAAATGTATGTTGCTAAGTGAGAATTTTTTTAAGTGAGTTTTGCCCCATTTTATGACTTTTCTTGCCACAGTTGTTAAGTGAATCACTGCAGTTGTTAAATTAGTAACACGATTAAGTGAATCTGCTTCCCCATTGACTTCGCTTGTCAGAAGGTCACAAAAGGGAGTCACAAGACCCTGGGATACTGCAACCATCATAAATAGGAGTAATTTATCAAGCATCCGAATGTAAATCACATGACCATGGGGGATGCTGCAAAGGCCATAAGTGTGAAAAATGGTCATAAGTCACTTTTTTCCAGTGCCGTTGTAACTGCAAATGGTCACTAAGTGAACTGTTGTAAGTCAAGAACCAGGGGTGGGATGCTACTGGTTCTGCCCAGTTCTATAGAACCGGTAGCTCTGAAGAGCAGCAGACACCAAACTGGTTCTGTGTTTGCTGCTGTTAAGCCCTCCCAAGCTCTTACCTGTCCTTTATTTCCTGCTTTTTCAACCTCAGCTGCTTTGCGCGACATAGCTGAGGTTGAAAAAAAGCAAGAAAAAAGAGGCTTTTCAAACTGCGCACCTGCCCACAGCGCTTTTCAGCTGTCTGGGCAGCACAGCTGATGTTTTTTACACACGCGTGCAGCGCAAAATGTAGTCACCAACCGGTAGTAACACCAGTTGAATCCCAAGAACCTTAGTCAAGAACCACCTGTATATCAAAGGTACATCAATAGCTCTGCCTCTGTCTGGATTGAAATAATAAGGAACATGCTTCAGTGCTCTGTTCTAAGTCTTGTGCTGTTCAATATACTTACGTTGTATGAGAAAAGCTATCCTAAGTCTAGCACTTAGAAGCTGAAAAACATGACTAGGCCAGGTTCAGCCTATACCCCAGGACTTACCTGAAGAGAGCATACCTAAGGAATCACAAGTGCAAACTGAGTCTGATGACCCAGAGCTGAGCTAGCAAGGACCCAAGCCCAGCAACGCATCACAAATTAAGAAAAGGAAGTCAAGCTGTTTACTTGAAGGAAACATTTCTTAAGCTTCTCAAGGGACATATAAAGATAGCCTTCAACTTAGGGCAGGGGTAGGATTCTACTGGTTCTGTCCGGCTCTGTAGAACCGGTAGCTCTGAAGAGCAGCAAACATAGAACCGGTTCTATGTCTGCTGCTGTTTTGGCCGACACACCTGCCTGGGCTCTTACCTGACCTTTATTTTCTGCTTTTTCAACCTCAGCTACCATGCAAGGCACAGCTGCGGTTGAAAAAGCAGGAAAAAGTGCTTTTTCAAATGCTGCTTCCCTGCACACAGTGCTGCTCAGCTGTCCAGGCAGCAAGCTGACAAAGCAGGGAAGCACATCGTAAATCACCAAACCAATAGTTAACTCTGTCAGATCCCACCCCTGACTTAGGGCCATTCAAAGTTACAACAGTACTGAAAAGGTGACCTGCAATTGGTTCTCACTTATGACCATTTCATCATCCTTGCAGTCACATGATAAAAATATGGGCACTTGACAGGTGGCATGTATTTACAATGGTTGCAGTATTCTGAGCTCATGGCATCATCATATGCTGCCTTCCCAGGCAGCTTCTGACAAGCAAAATCAATAGAAGCCAGGTTCACTTAACAACCATGATCAAAAAGGGTTGTGAGATTGGACACAACTCACTTAATTGTATTGTTTAGCACTTAGTTCCAGTCCCAATTGTGGTTGCAAGATGAGTATCTCTAAGGAAATTGCAACTTTGCTGGCTCTTTTGTGGAAATCAACAAAGCAGGTTCATCTTGTGCATAGCTTCCACCCTTCATTAAACACCTGGATGCGCTGTATGTTTTTGTCAGCTTTAACAGATCAGAGAGAAAACTCAAACAGACAAACTAATTCAACATTATTGTAAAGCTACATTAACCGAATTTTGCAAATCTGAAAATACAATTCTCCCAATGTCATCTTTATAAACTATTGTTCTGCCCTGTACCCATACTCACATATGGCAAGAGTTCTATAGGTATTTATTCAAACCACCCAAACAGGTCCTTGGAAAACACAGCTGTTGCACAGGTCCAGATTCCAAGTTCAGTACAAGAGTCACTGGGTAACCAAGTCCAATGGGCACAAGTACAGGAAAGGGGTCAAGGAGTCAAAGAATGCAAAGCACCAGGGGCACAGAACTGAGCACGTTGCTCCAGCAATGCTCAAGTTCTCAGGGCAGGGTTAAGTAGGCAATGCCAGGGCAGCCATTCATGAGAGGCAAAGTTACATCCCCATTAGTAGTCTAGCTACCCAGCATTGTGCCTGTCTCCTCTCTGCTTTATGTGTCCTTGGATCATTGCTAATGGGTGGCAGCTGCTCCTGGTTCCTAGCTGGGAGCCTTCTGACCAACTTGCTGCAGCTATGGCTCAGCTCCCTCAGCTGATCTGATTGATCCAACTAAGACTGCTCCATCAGCCTAGCATTCTCTGAGCCCTGATCCTGACCAATACTCAGCTCCATACTTTCCTCTGTAGACTCAAACTCCTCATCCTCTAAACTTGCATATGAAGACGGGTTCTGGGATGGATCTATGATACCCAAGAACTTAGGGAGGGTCTCTGAGCCTCTTGCTTGTCCCACAATGTATCTGTGGGCTATGCCCTCTCTTATCTGACTGTTGCTAAGGTAGCATCTCTTCATCTTGTCTCCCAAGTTTTTTCCCACGTACAGTTTTGAATGGAGAAGCAAAAACAAAAACAAAACAGGGTAACATTATGGCTGTCTTCAAGTATCTGAAGGTGTCACATGTAAAAAATAGACCACAATTTTCAGGGTTATTCCAGAAGGCTCTAAAAAAAGTGGTAGAGGTAAGCTACAAGAAGATAAATTTTAATCAAACATCCTAAAAGTTTCCTAATAGGAAGAATTATTCAGTAATGGAAGAGGAAGTAGTAGACTACTTAGGAAGTAGTAGATGCTCCTTCTCTGGAGGACTTTCAACAGAAGCTGGATGGCCATTTGTTGGGAATACTGAAATAATGGATTCCTCCACTAAGTAAGGGAGTGGAGTTGTTGATCTTTAAGATTACTTCCAATCCATTATTTTAAGATAAGACCAATCAAATTTACTAAGCATTCAGGTCTACTTTTGCAGTCAGCAACTTTGGGCCCCTCTTGAAAGTACCTTCAAACTTCTTCTGTTTCCACCTCCTCTTCAGCTAAGAAAATGGAGTAGCATCTTTCATTCGCTTTGTGCATTCCTATATTGGTGTGCAATCATCCAATAGTTTCAAGATAGGGAAGCCATACAGAAAAAGTTCCTATTAAGGTCATCTTGCTCATAGGCATCAGAAAATAAACCAAGATAAGCATTATCCACCGTGTTCTTGAAATAGTTGCTTCAATTAAACACATTCCACTTCTACCACCAACATTGTGTTTTTTCTCAATAATTCTGAGAGGTTATTATAGACACCAAAATGCTCTGTAAAACTCACTCTCCAATGCTTTTCTGTAAGAAAAGAACGTTAACAGTAAATCATGTGAGCATAGTTGTCAATTTAGAGACCCTAGCTTTTGCTTTGTGGCTGATGTCAAAGCAGAAAATGCATCAGTTCCTGCAAGGATTTGTTGAGATAGACAGTGAAGAGTGACAATGGTGCAAACAATAAAACAGCAGCGCCAAAACGTCCAAAATGACAGGTGTCAATGGAATGTACCACAAGAGGCCAACCATTGCAGTATTTGGGACAGGAGGAAAAAGGGTGGGCAGCAAAAAGTTAGAGAAGGCTCTGAAAGTAGAGAGCACAATAGTAGCAGCAGTAGTAGTACTTGTATAAACCCCAATTCATAAGCATTCTAGTGGTCAGGACATGATCACAGCAGGCAGTAGCTTCCAGGCATTACCCCCATGTGGCAGAAGCTTCATGTCATGTGATGGCAATGTGATATAGAGACTTTAACACTTGTGCTCTATAGCCACTCACTCTCCCTTTATATATTTATTTTGAAATTCAATCCTATTTTTTCCCTGTATATATTTGCCTTGTACAAATAATTCTCTTCTGTACTTAATCCACATTCATTCAGTATTCATTCATTCTTTACCCTCTTTTTTTCTTTCCTACATATACTTAAGTAATTCCTATTGCATTCACTTCATTTTTTAATGTCACCCAATAACAAGCCCACCCATGGATAAGCTGACCCTTTAAGTCTTCTTTAGAAAAAGTTGAGAGAATTTGTTATATATCTTGAAAGTTTTCAGAAGATAAGCAAATTTCCTTTCCTTCCCTCCTTCTCCTCCCATCTTTTTCCTTCCTTCCTCCTTTCCTCTTTTCTTTCTTTCTTTTTCTTTCTTCTCTCTCTCTCTCTCTCTCTCTCTCTCTCTCTCTCTCTCTCTTTCTTTCCCTTGGCATTTCAAACCTCTTGACTTGGAACAATAAAAATGTTAGGAAGACTGTGGTTTGGAATATGCAGACATTTAAACATATACTGATTTATAATAACAGAAAATTGCTGTCTGGTGTTTTCAGGATGCCCAGTCTGTGAACCAGGAAATTCATAGCATAAGGCTAGGATCTAGTTCAGACAGCAATTTTGATTACTTTATGTTCCTCATTGCCTTGTCAACAGATTTCTTAGGACTTAATATTCTTGGACATCTGCTAGAGCTCTGACATTCTGTTAGAACCAAAGCTAGGAAATTATTCCCTATAATACCATAAGACTTTAACAGAACATTGCATTTCATAAAAAATAAATGGCAGCTGCAACTTTATATAATGTAGATTGAGCCCTGCCATGCTAGGGGTTCCCTAAAACCTATACCAAATGGCAGTATCTGTCTTTTGCACTTCAAGCTTTAATTCCAGCCTTCAGAAATTAACTTCAGGAATATTGGGCTATATGATATTAGAAAGATAAGTTCACCAGATAGCTAATATCTGCCTTTTTATACTAACTTTCTGTCAGCCTTTGAATCTTTTGGAATAGACAGCCAGGGTATTATAAGAGAATCTTAAAAGGCATCTCAAAGCTCCCTTTTACCTCAACCTACTGGTATATCTGAAGTGAGTTATTTTCTTACATTTTCTAATTCCCTTCCACTTCTCTTGAGTCAAACCCACATTCCATCATACCTTCATAGAAATCAGTCAAGATTGACAACATTTAATATATGTTAATAGTCTGCCCCAGTGATTTTCAAACTAAAGTATATTCTAGACGGCATGTTATTTGGCACTTCTGTTGCTGGCGGAAAACTGTCCTGGCATAAATTGTGCTGTCCCGTTTGATGATCCCTATTCTGCAATTAGTAGTAAGTTTGATGAAAGATGTCTATACATTATACCTACTACAAAACAAATTAAGGAAAAGGATTGGCTATTTTCCCTTGTTTTATCTCCTCTTCTATCTCTTGCAGGAAAATTACCACCATTCTTCCTAATATGGATGGTGGGATAGGGTTGGATGAGTAAAAATGGTTAAAACAGTAGCTTTGATCACCTCTCAAGTTGCCTAGCAGATTAAAGACAAAGAGAATAATGAAGCTAAAGGAACATGCAGAAAGTTGCTCGTGACTTGTCAGTCAAGTTATTTCTGAACTTAGGTCTACCATTTTTCTGAATGAGCACTACATCTATCTTAAAAAAATAACCCTGCTGACAAGTAGCATGTATAGAGGAGGAGGAACTGTATCAAGCAGGAGCATAACAATGTTCCTTTGTAGTGCAAGGGGATAGTAACACTGACGGCTAGTGACCAAGTAGTCCAGTTCTAATTTCATGCTCAGTAGCTTCTGGAAGTAGCCAGCCAGCAAGAACATACCATTATGACTGGCCAATAATAACAACAGGTATTATCATGGCACCTAGCTGTACAAAAATTAGGACAGAATAGGTAAAATGGTGCCTTCTCTGTATAATAGTAACAACAGTCAAAATACAGCTAAGTAAAAATCTTTGCCAACCAAAGCAGCAAAAAATGTAAGGAACCCAAAGATGATAAAACTGGCAACTTGTGACTTGTAGGACATGCTTTATGTTTAAATTAATTCTGTGCAGCCCAGGACTATTGCACAGTGTCTAAAACAGCTATATACCTACAGTATGTTTGGAAACAGGTCTAACACTTTAAAAACAGTGCTGAACCTATGTTTATAAAGACCCTACATAAAGCTTGTCAAACATTTTAGAAAGGCAATCCAAAGGCAAAAGGCATTTTGGAAATCCAATCTGGCATTATGCAGGCAGATATCTCTGTAGAAGCCAGATGCAGCTCAAGCCAAAATAGCCATAGCGGTCTGTTTCTAGACTCTGGAAGGAGTGTGTTCCTGCCAGGAGTTTGTCAGTCCTTCAGAATAGGCAAAGTTAAAGAAAAGAAACAGTTGAAGTTTTGGAAATTCTCTTCCTTGTCTTAAGGCAGAATAACAGAATTTTTAAAGCTTGTCAGAGGCACCCTCTAGTCTATCCCATCTTACGGCAAACCAAACCAAGGCACATTTTCTGATGAAACAAGGTTTCCCTGTTGTATCTCACCTGATACATAATATTCAGAGGGCTTACTGAGAACCGAACACCAGTAATGTTTTCCTAACTTTCCAAGAGCCAACCCATTTCTTCATGCTCCAAATCATATTTAAACTGAAGAGATATATTCTTCCATTATGAAAACACATCTCTCTCTTCCACTTTAGATATCATGCCCTTATTGCATGTGAAGAAATGAATTTGGAGTCATTTGCACTTTCTATCTTGTCATTTCTGACAAATACACCAATCAGACATTATGCAGGCAGAATTAAGTTTCTACCCTGTTCGGTAAGAAAGATGGTTTTGTAACTAGCTATGACAATCCCACCACTTGCACTGAAATGAAAATATCAACATATGTTAAAAGCACAGACAGATAGACAGAGTGTTGGCTTATGCTTATAGGAGGACATTATTCCTTTATTACGGTAGGAACAATACAAAATACTTAAAGGTATTATATTGCTTTGCAAAAGCATTGTCTGATAGATTATCTGCTGTATGGTTTTCATGTTCAGCACTCCCTTTTTAACTTTTCCATGATTAAATGCAATCAGAGAAAGAAACTTGCGTTCCCAAAGAGGAAACTAGTTCCCTGGCAGAAGAAGGAATGGAATAAAAGAATCCAGAGGTCCTCCCGTTTAATCATCATAGATATAAAATAGGCTATTTTTATTGAAAGCAGATGGCACACATTTTTTCTGCCTATCACTTTAACTATATTTAAATCTCTGCATTAAAATGTGCTTATATCATGCCTAAGTATGCATATATTGCCATATTACCTCTGTATATATCCACAAATAGCTGTAATATGAGTACATATTCATTTACATATATCAGATACACATATAATGGATAGATTGACAGATAACTACATTAGAGGTGCAGCTGTGACTGAGCATCTTATATACAAGTATGCTATTCTTAACAGATTCAAGTCAGCCTAATTTTTTGATCTAGAAATAATCTTTATATTATCTATAAATTGAATGTGAATACTTCTCAATAAAATATAAGAGTTATTTTTAAAAACATAGTATTTTAAAGGGAAACTGTATAAAGCAGCAATCTTTTGTGGCTTGGTGGCCCGGTTGAGAAGGGAGTGGGGAACTGGGCTGCACGAGCAGTGGGCCAGCACGCACACTTGTGCACATGCACATGCAGCCTTGGTGCGAGCAGCAAGCCAGTGCGCATGCCCACAAGGGCCTACCAGCCCACTGCTCATGCAAGGAGTTGCGCATGCACGAGTTCCAGCCAGCCACTTGTGTGGCCCAATTCCAAATACTCCACAATCTGGTAGTGGGCCACAGTCCAGGGGTTGGAGCCCACTGGTATAAAATACTAGATCTGATTTTTCTGAACACCTATTTTATTATGATTTTCTTTTCCACCAGCAAGTAGTTTTTTCCAGCACAGTTTAATCATGAGAAGAAGAAAAATTCAATATCTGCTCTTTTTTGTCCTTTTGTAGTTTTTTTTAAAAAAATAATTTATATGGAGCATTTTTCAAACTTACTGTTTTTTTATTTTTTAGCAATTTCTAACACATAGCAAGATAGTAGCAAATGTTAAATTTTTATGGATTAAGGAACTGAGGCTCAGATGTAGGGATTGGACTTATATGTCTCAGCAAGCAGTGGTTTGTTTAACCATGATTTACCAAATTATCTGTAAATGACTGGGTTCAAACAAGGTCACTGAGTGAGTAAAGAGGGAGAGCAAATAAGAATTTGGTGGAAAAGGTTTTACTTCTTTTTCTGTTCATCAGAGGAACATGAAACAGAGAGAACTACTCTCATGTCTTTCTGGGGATAAGCCATGTTTGTTTTCCTCACTGAAGATGATGACAACTACACATGCTGCATGCTGATTGCCCTCATGAAAGAGAAGGGAAGGAGCTAGAGGCATTCCTATTAACCTTCCAGCCTATTGGGAAGAAAATTTTAGATCTGTCATAGGAAATGATTGCAGGAAAACAATACCAAGATGCATCACAGAACTTAAAAGAAAAGCAAGCAGTGGCAATATAGAGATGAACAAATCAACATAAAGGGCTTGCTTGCAAGAAGGGCTCATTTTCTCTGAAGATTCAGAATGGATTCCCAAAGAAGAGGTTTATGAAGAGCAGCTGCCTTAGGTTTTAGGAACTGAGAAAAGGAAAGATTCCTGCCTATACCTATGTGGTAGTCTCCCTACTAAGAGGGACCAGAAAAGCAACCTACTGGCATGACAATCTGTTGAGGTCTATTGAGAGCCCACTGAACATGGATAGATATGAATCCAATAAGACCCGGATCGCTACATATTTTCTGTACCAGTTTTCTTTCAATACTTACAGATTTCTTTTCCAAATGGGCCGGAACCCAGAAGAGGAAGGGGTGACGGCTGGCGTGCCCGGAGAAATGGCTCTGTGTGCCAGTTCCAGCATGTGTGCCATAGGTTCACCATAATGGGAATAGGGCATTAAAAGAAAACCAAATGTCTACACTTCTAAATGGCCACAATTTCTGCTTCAAAACCCCTGAAAAATATTGTTAAAGCCAATTCATCAGTCCTCAAATCTTCCAAAATGAAGGTTCATTTCATAAAGAAAAGCAATTCTATCTGAATTCTGTCCAATTTACTGTTTGTCATGGAAAAACAAAGAGAACAAAAATCCCCACACTTTTAGTCCACCCAAACAATGGAAGAAAAGCATGCTAGTATGCTTCCTTATCCAATGATTTTGGTTTACATTGTGTGAATCTATCTGATTATATATGAAACAAACTCTGAGGAGTAGCTACAAAACCAGCAAACCATTTTTTTTACCCTGGAAGACCACTGAATAAATTCAGAAGTTAGAAGGCAAGACAAGGCAAGGGTTTCTATCAGTGTTTACAAACTTCTTTTACAGCACTAAAAAGAAAAATATTATTCTAGTTTTTGACAAATGAGAATGGAACCAGAAAAATGAAGTTAATTTTATGAAAAGAACAGATGCCTTCATATTGCACTGGTGCAAAGCTGCTTCTAAACTATTTAACTATGATTATTAAGTATGTCCATATGTCATGCAATTAAAGAATCTTCATCACATCATTTCACTGCTATACAAAGAGAAAGCAAACCTCACTTTCTTAATAGCATTAAAGATGTTACCTAGTTGGGTAATGAAATGTTTGCAAGAAAACAACCAAGCTCAAAGAACACCATAATTCAACCCTGAGCTGCAAATATTTTCTATGGGTATCATTATTGTTTCCTAGGAAGAGGCATTTAGATTGGCTTTGCAGTTTCTTCATTTAAAATTCATCTTTTAAGCAATACTTTCATCAAATCTCCAAATCAGTTCACATTTTAAGTTGATTGCTTTATCATAACAATATAGACAGCATTAAAAACAAGGAAAAACAGTCTTAAACTGTAGCTCCAATCTAAAATTAAACTCAATTGGAGAATTAATCTTCCATACTATTCTATTCATATTGGTTAGCTTGTAATTTTTTTAGTATGTTGAAAAATGGAAGGATATTATGGAATACATATGAATTACCACTATGTCGGGATACAGTACATAGCTCCTGATTTTTTAAAATACTTCCCGCTTTCATGCCATTTTCATCATACCCAGAACAGCAAAAAATAACGCTAATGTTTGAGAATGGAGCAGGATCAGTGATCTGCAGTAAGAAGAAAAAGTGGGAGGACAGTTCCCAAATGTAATCTTTGGGAAAGATGTCACATTAGTCTGTCTCCTGACTGGCTCTTGAAGAAGAGGGGGACGTACCAGTAGCCATATTTTAAAAAGATGTTTTTGTGGTCCCAGAAGTCATAGTGTGAATAGTTTAGGGCTTTTGGTTATATTGCTGTTGTTGCTATTTTGCTGGAGGAAAAAACTTGTTAAAAGAAAGTGTTTAACAGAAAATTATTGAATACTGATTTAAATGACAAAGATCTTTGATTTCACTTACCAATGATAGTTGGTTATTTTATACCATAAGCTTTGTTTTGAGTACAGAACTCTGCATGACATACTACATAACACACTATATAACCAACAATCTTTTTTGAAAATTGAAATAATGTATATAACACTGTTTACATATATGGATTTAACAATTTTTTGCATTATGGAACATGTGAATATCTGTCACAAAATGTGACTGTAAGACAGTTCAGGAACACAGACTACTGAGAGAAGCCCAAAAGAGGGGGGGGATTATGCAGCCAGAATTTGTAGTTATTTGTTAGGTTGATATTGCACCTGTATCTGTATGTAAATTGTATTGCCTCTGTTTTTATTGTCATTGCAAACTTGTGTGATGCAGAAGGTAATGAGGAAGTAGTGATCCTAAGTTAGGAATCACTGATCCAAAGTTACCCAGTTTCATGACTTGGGCCCGTTAATCCTAACTTTCACTATCTAAACTCATTGATATTTTAAAAGATAACTTAAATGAAAAGTGGAAAAATAGAAAATGCTGGAGAGAACATCAGCAAAAGGTTCAGTAAGTGGGTAGCCTGGGAATGTTAAAAATTGGAGGTAGGGTTAGTCACCAACTGTACCAATCCTACATTTTCAACAACCATGCCCTTAAAACGGGGTGCAAAGGGTTGATAACATCAAAAGTTTCTTTTCTGTTATTACCTAAGGGTCAATCGATCAATAGGTATCACGGGCAGCTTTAGAGTTTTGGAAGAAAAATGGGCGTTCTTTCCAGTTTTCCGTCGTCAAATACTTTCCCTTTAAAAACGCAGAATAGACAGGGAGTGGGTGGGGAGGGAACAAACCACAACTGTTAAGAAATTGTGGGAGAAGTGCTTTTAAGAGGTCGGCTGGATCAAATGCAAAGTAGCCACAGAGTTTTAAAAGTCTCAAGGGCGAGATGGGGTTGCAGAGCACAGGTACGTTTTTTGCGGGTTGGGCGAGAGCCCTTGACGCAGGCAAAAGAGCCTCAAACTTAGCTTAGCAACCTGGTCCTGCAGTAGCCCGCAGGGCGTTTCCGTGCGGCTGCTGTTCCCTCCCCTCAGGTCCGCCTGTATCCCTGCATTCCGTGCTGCCGTATAAGCATCTCTCCAGCGTTCTCCGCTCCTTCCCTCTCATTCCCAACAGCTTGCAGCCTCGTTTGCCTCTCTGCAGCTTCGCTCGCTCCAGAGCTTTAGGAGGGAGGGTGAAGAGGCCGCCATGTTGGATCCGGTGACTTCAGTGGCAGCAGCCGGAGCTTATGCATGAGGCTGTGTGGAGTCAAGGAGGGCGGACGGTGAAAGAAGAGGAGAGGAAAACAACCTCGACGAGGAAGAGGAAACGGAGGAAGGAGTCGGGGGGAGTACAGGCTATCACTGTTCGCTACTCGAAGAAGATGCCCTAAGCATGGTGGACCGAAAGACGGGCAGCATCTTTTCATTTCTTGCACTAGAAAACAGCAGCAGCAGCAGCACAGCATCTTTTGGAGGAAGCGCGCAAGCGGAGTGGGAGATGTGTGTAGATTGAAAATGGCAATATCCTGTTGCCCTGTCAAGAGAAACAAGGAGCTAGAGGACGTGCAGCGATATGGAGAGGATTTGCTAGGATTATTACCAGCCCAGCCTTCTCTTCTTTCCTAGACTAGATGTGCTGATACCGTATTTAAGAGAGGACAATTATTATTTTCCCCGATATTTAAAGAGGGGTGTGACTTTCCCCCTCCATATGCTCCCCCTCCCCAGTATATTGGGGAGGGAGGTTAAGGAAATTCGGATTATACGTTGTTTTTTGGAATGGTGAAGAGCCTTAATGGAAGAGTGGCACAGATTGCCCTAAGGCAATCAGAAAATTCTGTTTCTGAGGACTTTTCTTCCTCTCCCTCTCTTCTTCACACTCCCCACTTTCTGAAGAGTTGCCACTAATGCATTTTCTAAGAGGTGGTGGAGGTGGAGGTGGAGGTGGCGGAGAAGGTGGAGAAGAAGGTGGTGGAGGTGGTGGATATTCTCCAGCACTAGATCTTCAGAATCCCGTGCTTTTTATTTTTTGCCCTCCCACCTTCAAATAGCTTTCTTCCTGCTGCTCTTTCCTTGAAAGTGAATTGTTGATGCAAATGGAATGGGGACTTTACACTTTAATGATGCAGAAGGATTCATTTCGGGATTGGGTTTCATGATCTGAATTTCGAATGAAGGAGAAGACCTTTAAAAATCTATATGGATGACAGAAGAGTGGATTCAGTCTTGGGATTAAATTTTAATTATTATTATTTAAATGTATAAAATATATATTTTCTCTTTTAAATGTTATTAAAGGAGATTTTAGGGTAATTATTTTTCTGTAATACTCTGTATATATTGTAGATGTATGTGTGGAAAAACTGACAAAGTTACAGTTCTCAGAATGGCAGTTCTGAGATGGATTATACCTTCAGTACCATCTTTAAAACACTGACTTTTCAAAAAAAAAAATTATAAACTGTAATATATTCTAATGTGCTAGATTTGTCAAAGATAGCACAGAATAATAAAGAAGGAAAGTCTGTTAAAAACTGAAGCAGCCATGTCTGGAGAGGTGCGCTTGAGACAGTTGGAACAGTTTATTTTGGATGGGCCAACTCAGACCAATGGGCAATGCTTTAGTGTGGAAACCTTGTTGGATATACTCATCTGCCTTTATGATGAATGTAATAATTCACCCTTGAGAAGAGAGAAGAATATTTTGGAGTTTCTAGAATGGGGTAAGTTTAACCATATACTTTTTTAACAATTGCATATTTCTCCACAATTTGTTCATGTTTTCATGTGACTTATATTTATGCTAATGATTTATATTAATTGGTATTGCTGTTGTTAAAGACTTTAGGTATGTATCTATTTTGTAGTTTTTAATTCATCAGTAACCATAATTTTATATTGGGAAACTCTGATTTCAAGGAGTAAGGAGTTTTAACTGGCCTTGGTCCTGTCAGCCTATGTAAACATGACTTTTTAACACCCAATACCAAAAAATGATGGAAAATACTGTTTGAGTTGAGATGTGTATGTGTGTGTGGGGGGGGGATAGTGAAATCACTATGATATGTATATTATGTGAAAATAATGAAGGTGGAAGTTAGATATATTCTGAACTACTGTTGATTTGGCTGTGTTAGAAAACAAACGACCTAAGTTTATTTTTGCTCATCATCCATACAGTAATAAAACAGGCTTTTATAAAACTGAAATGTCAAACAATTGGTAGCTAGATAATATTGGCATGATGACAAGAGTGGTTACTTATTTCCTTCTTAGTGCATAATAGTTAAGAGTACAGGAGTTTAAGTCAGATGAGAATAGTTATTGTATGACCTCCAGGTATTAAAACGTATTGTATATATTTGATATGATTCAAAGAAGGTCTTTATGATATTATAGGATTTTTATAAAAATCTATTTGAAATTAGAAAACATACAGTGTTTTTTCTAATATCCTTATATGAAAATATCTGAAAAAACTATTATGTTATATATTTCATTTAAAAATATTCAGAGCAGCTAAAGAAAGTGCAATTTTTAACAGGTTTATTCAATATCACTAAACTCTCTAGATCTAGTGTGTAATAAGTGTAGCATGGTGTAATGGAGTGTATTTTAGGATGACAAACCTAACAGTTTCTTAGATAATATCCCTGAACTCTTTTGTAATCTTTGAGAACATTTCTTGCTTGAAGAAATTGCAGCATAGTTGTCATTAAAACTTATATGTATGTGTTTTCATTTATATTATTTTTAATATACTGTCCACTTCATACATGCCTACACATAAGCATACATATACATAGACACTGTACAGAAGGATATAATTATATTGAAGCATTGAATTTGATACCAGTTATATCAATATGTTAATACCCACATATGTTGACTGTAATCTCTGTTATACTTTGAGAAGTTAATGTGTTGTTCCAGCGTGGTGAAAGAACTTTTATTATTTTATTTAATATGTTTGTATATACTTTTCCAAGTGCCAAAGCATGTGGAAAACAAAACTTTTTTTTTAGAATTATTACACTAATCAGGCACTAAGGATGGATACTGCTGAAAAATAAAATATTAACGTAGTTGTTAAGAGTAATTCATGTTTTTCTGCAGTTTCTAAATTATTTTCTTTTCCCATGTTTTTTGGTGACAGACATGTAGATCATACATACAGGATGAAAAAAGAAACCCGAGTAACATAATAGCATAGGCTTGGCATAACTTTTGTTCATTCTTACAACATTTCTGCCACAAAACTTCCAAGGTAGTTTGCATATAAGTAAGAACAAACAATGAAAAGAAAAAGAGGAAAACTTGGGTACTTATTTGGGCATTACAATGTTTTCATGACAGGCTTGAACAGAAACATTTTGGGGACAGGTGCTGTCTGATATGATGGTCTCATTTAGTAGAGCAGATGGAAGTAAATCTGCTTTCCATCTTTCCCTCTGAGGTACCCGAATAGAATGACTGTTGCTGATTGTTAGTTGAAAGACAGTACCAAACACAACTGGATTCTCCACAAAAACCTATGAAATGGCCCTTTCTCGTTGTCTGCAGCAGCCATTTCATTTATAGAATGGAATATAATTCCTTATTGTCCAAGTGTGATTGGACACATAAGGAATTAGTCTTCGGTGTATAAGCTCTCACTGTACATACAAGCAACAAGTGATAAATCATAATCATAAAATCATAAATCATAAGACACATATCATCCTCAGTAATAAGAATATAAAACTTTTGTAAATGCTATAATATATATACAAAGTGCATAGAGATGTTCATATAAAGCAATATTTTGGACAATATATTTAGGTAACAATATGTTTAGAGTTAATTTAGAATTAACTTTGTGGTATGTTACCCTTTGTGTCTAGGATTCATAATACATACTAAATTAATTCACTCTGTGGACAGATCTTTAAACATATTTTTATCAATTGATGTATTAAAATAAATGTTAGAATTAGCGAAAATGTTAGAATTTACTTTTGAAATGTTAAGTATAGCCATATAAATTTTCTATGCAGTTTTGAATTCTTTCAGGACTTACATTCAGCATAGCTTGATCATTAAAAATTATAAAGTTTAACAGATATAATTCTCCATTATTTAGGATTTGTAAGTATTATGGCAGAGTTGGAGGGAAAGCAGAACTGACAGTTTATTTTTAACCAATGTAATTATTTTCATAATCTACTTTTGATTATATATTTACTTTATATGTAGATATTTTTATGGAAAATAACACATTCAAAAATACTGTTTTTGATGTGGAACTGTAAGTGACAAAAGTTCAATTTTTGTAATTTGCCTGACCTTCTGAGGAACAATATTGAAAATACATAACAATTTTGGTGTTAAGTAACTGCATAATAGTTATTTAATATTCATTTATATAAGATTAGTTTGTGCTTCATTATTATTTAGACTTAAAAAGTGGGTGACTCTGGATAAAGAAATATAGAACAGGATGTAGAAGATAATATGAAAAACTACAGCAGAGAAGAGATGTTAAAAGTATGTTAATACTTAATGCAGAACACTTTAAAAGTGGAAGATAAAGTATCAGCAAGATATCTTGATTATGGTTGAAAACTATAGTTAGAAAACTTTAAAGGCTGCAGTGCTAATCTAATTGCATTTATTAGTCACATTCACGTCAAAAGGAGTTGTTCCAAATGTATTAAATAATCGTACTACTTAACATTTATGTATTGTAATATATTTAGAGCACTTCAATCAGAGTTTAAATTTTATGAAGTATGTATAATACAATAACCAAGATTATTAATAATTATGTTGAATTTTATAAACTAGAATGTAAGAAAATGATACTGTATCTTCATTATTATGCCATTGCTATTTCACTGGCAATTCAGTAACACTGCTTAATTACTCAGCTAATTCTAAATATTTTTTAATTCAGCCTTTTATAGAGATTTAGTAGCTTTTGAATAATATCTGGAAATTATATTTTGTGTCCATTTCTTAAATGTAATAAAATTATTGATTTAATTGGAATTAAACTGATAATAGAAGACTTTATCATAGTATACAAAAATTAAATTTAAATGTAGTATATAAAGAGGTGATTTTAAGCATGTATTCATATGATTACACACAGTTTCCTCAGGATTGGAGGATGATACACAATTTTTATATGTTTGCTTATAAATATTCCATCCATTTACATTAGTATGTTTAATTCACATATTAATTAAGTTTTTGCTCATTCATAAATATGATTTAATAAAGATCTGGCTTACCTTATACTGTAAATATTTAGTATTAAACTGTAATTGATGGAAACCATGGGAGTATCCCATATGTGAATTTTAGATTGTCAGTTTAAAGTTACAATTTTAAGAAAGAATAACAGCTAGCAGAGCAAACATGCAATTAGGAATATTACTGTACTAGCTTTAGCATATTATTTTCCAGTGTTTTTTGGCCTAGTCTGCAAAATACCTACAGACTTATTCTGGATTCGTCTTCGAAGGGTTTGCTAAATTCTATTTAGTGTTGAAAAGTCTTCTGCATCCTGGGTGTTTGACTTGGCTGTCTCTGTGACTGTGTGAGCACATGCATACAGAGACAGCTGGGAGCAGTTTCTGAAAAAGCCAGCAAGCTGGAAAAAGACATGTCAGCTTTAAAGATTTGAAAATTGTTTTGTATTTACTTCTGTATGTTCTGAATCACCTCCATGGCGCTACTTGCTAATTTCATAACTGAGTTTTGATTTCAAAAAAAACTCATGATGTCCCACGATGAATCTTTTTTCAGATCCTCAGGCTGTAATCCTTTGCATATTTCTCTGGGATTTATTTAAAAAAGAATGCACATAGGATTGCACTGGAGGTAGCAATTTCTATCAGCTCCATAGTTATGATTAATTTTATCAGAATTATTTTACAAAATGCCTTGAAAATATCTGCCTACCATTATGAAAGTCCTAATGTGTACATATATATAGTTATCCATTCTGAAAATTATTTTGACTACAAGGTGACCAGAAATCAGCAATATGGGCTTTGAAATCTCATTGGTCTAGTAAAAAGTAATTTAAAGCTTATTAACTATTTCAATAATAAGGAATTAAAAGGAAGGGATGAGAAGGAGAAAGAGGCAATATAGTTTGTTAAAGCAGAATAAATGAAAAAGGCATGAAAAGCCCATTCAAATTTAGCTAAGGGTTTTACTTCATGGTCCTTGGAAGAGATACAAGGGATGTGAACATTGTAACCAAACATTATCAGAAGCTCCATTTTTTTAAAGCTCTTAGGGTTTCTCCCTTTTTATTGGTATCGATTATAAGGATGTTTATGCTGTTAATGTATTGAAATGACAAGAACATTTCCTTATTTTGAACTTACATGTGGAACCTGAAGTTTTATTTAAGATATTTTATGCTGAATTGTATGAATTATACCATTGCTGAATGATATATTATTCATAAAAAGTCACAACACTGAAGGGGGACATTGAATCTTGTCTTTTCCTCAATGTGAAATCCAAATTAAAGTAAACCTGACAGATATTTTTACAGCTTCTGCTTATCTGTAATGTTACAAAACATACAAAAAGTTTTATTTGGGCTTGCCATTTATATTAACACAGAAAATAGATAACCAAAACATCTTAATTTATAACTCTATAATAGCAATAGCACTTAGACTTATATATCGCTTCATAGTGCTTTACAGCCCTCTCTGTGGTTTACAGAGTCGGCGTATTGTTCCAAACAATCTGGGTCCTCATTTTACCAACCTCAGAAGGATGGAAGCCAGTTAGGATCAAACTCCTGGCTGTGGGCAGAGTTTTTTTTCAGTACTGCATTCTAACTACAGCGCCACCACAGCTCTATACTATGTTACAGTATAGGTATTCCTTGATTTAAGGCCCAAATTAGGAACAAATTTGTTAAACAGCAATAGTTAAGTAAGATCACTCGAATCACTCAGTGAATGAGATATCACGTGATTGTGATTTGCAACCCCCCCCTGCCAGCTTCCCCATTGACTTTGCTTGTCAGAAGTTGTCTTGGGAAGATTGTGACCACAGGGTGCTGCCACCATTGTAAATGCGAGGGCCTGAATCACAATCATGTGACCACGGGGAGTAGTATGAAGATAATAACTGCAAGGATGGGACTTAAGTAACTTTTTTTAATGCTGCCGTAACTTTGTGGTTAAATGAATGGTTGTAAATCGAGGATTACTTATAAGGATGGTGTTCTTTGTACAATAGTGTCAATAACTTTTTTCATTAGTTTAATTCATTTTAATTGTATTCTGTCACATTGTAAATACAAACTGCAAAATGTTATTTTTTATAACAAATCTATTACAGCTCAGTCAGAGTTGTGTATATGTGTATATGTATGCATGTATGCACACACAAACATGCACACATGCAAGCATATACAAATATATACATGATGTTTGGTAGACATCAATATGCTCATATATTTTTCTCATTGGGATTTGTCTTCAGCAGCATCTTTATTTACAAGAATAGATGGCTACAACTCAAAAAATTGTAAGCCACCCAGAATCACCCGGTTGAGATGGGCAGCCATATAAATTAAATAAACTCAGTGATTTGTTTCTCTGTTGTCTTCCACTTAAAGAAAAAGAATAGTACACATCTAGGAGAAAAAGAGGCTTTCTATTGAAATGCATGTCTTACATCTGGCCATGCTCATGACTGCCATTTTGTGTGTAAATGTTTTTATTAACTTTATCTACTGCTTCTGCATTACATTGCAGTAATGTAAAACATTTCGTTGTTGCAATACATTTTGTTTTTATCATCTAGCCTACAGAAGCAATAATATTTTCAGTTCTGTGTTTTACTCATAGGAAGAATACAAGAGAGTTCATGAGTGACTTTTAGAAATACTGTTAAAATTACATTAAATCGTAAGGTTTTTTTTTAATGTCCATATAATTGTCTCACTATTTAAAGCAGCAGTCCCTAACTTCTGACTTTGTGGGGTGGGAGAGGGCATAGGTCTGCACAAGCAGCAGGCAAGCAAGTTTGTCCGCACAACAGTGCTTACATACACGCCCACCACTTACACAACTACAGCTGTGTGTGCTTACCTACCACTTGTACAACCCAGTTCCAAATGAGCCACAGCCCGGCGGTTGGGGACTCCCTGATTATAGTATCCAATTGGAGGAAATACATCTAATGTAGCACTTCCTAATTATGATTTAATAAAGTCAGCCATGTGCAATTTCAAGATTTTGTTTCTTGTTTTATGCTGGGTTAAGAAAGGAGAAAAAGATTTATGTTTCATCAGAGCAGTTTGGTTTGTTCTGCCACCTAACAAGCTTTTTAACTGAAAGTTACTGTGGATAAATATTCCATGGAGTGAAACTTATATGTATCTAAAAACTGCCCTTTTATACCCATGCTATTTGAATCAGATAACTATATTTAGATCTGAATAGGAACAGCATTAAAATTCTAGGAATTAAAACAGCCCTGAGTGGGAAATACATTTTCCAAAAGTTTATATCCCACTATAACCATCAGAGAAACCTAGCAGATAACTTCAATAAAACATTAAAATATATCTCAAATGCCATAATGCCAATAATCCCTGATGGTATCAGCCTTACACCCAAAACATTCTCTGAAAACCTGTTTTTACCAACTTTTGGAAGATTACCAGAATGGATACTAATCTAGCTTTGAAAGACAGGCTATTTCACCAGCAGTGAAAACCTGCTCATGACTCTTAAACTCCTAACAGTAGTAAATTTGATCAAATAGAATATATTGGACATATCAGTTGGTGAAGGCAATCAAGCAAACAAATACTTAGGAGCCAAATGATATAGGCATTATACCTTAAACTCAGCATTTTAATTGCATCCAGAAACCCATTGGCAAGAGCTTTTCTGTCATGACATCTACACTTTGGAATATCATTCCCCCAGATTAGATAGGCTCAGTCCTTTGGCATTTCATTAGGCCTTAAAGACCTGGTTCTGTCCTCAGGTCTGGGAATTAGGCTCATGTGGCAGAGCCCATACAATGATTGCTTTGATATTGATGGATTTGTTTTACCTTCACTGCTATTTATATGTATTTATATGGTTGCAATTTCTTTCTTTTTAAATTCTAGTTTACCCATCATTTGTTCAGCAACTGTTCAAAGTTATGACAGTGCTGAAAAAAATAGCTTTACTACTGCACAGCATCCCTCAATTATGTGATCACTATCACAATCAGTATGCCTTGTCTTATGCCTGGCCTATAGGGTTTTTTTTCCTTTTCTTCCCCATCCCCGTTGCTGAGCAGATCGATTGGAAGGAAAGAAACTGCAAGAAAGTAAGCTGTTTGCTTTTCTACACATCAAAAACAATGTGATCTTGCTGTCAACTCATCCTCTTCTATGCTTGGGGATGGGGGTTGTTGAAAGAAATAAACAATTTCCATGGACATAACTTCTTTATCTGACCATTTCCCAGCTGCCGGAGCAATCTCATTGCTCTTGATGTATTCAAGGGCGAACAGCTAACTTCACTTACAACTATTCAGTGACATCATTCAAAGATGCAGCAGTGCTGAAAGAAGGAACTTAGGATCCATGTCCAAAGTTTCCATCGTTGGAGTGCCCTTGCAGTCCTGATCAGAATTCAGGTGCTTGGCAGTCCACCTCAATTTATAACTGCAAGTAGTTTCAAATCGTCCCTCCTGCCTATCTTCCCCCATCCACATCCCTTTGGCTGCCCAACACCCACTGGCTCTGCCACCCCTCAGAGCTTCTGTAATTTCTCTGTACCAATTCCTCTCTTGCTTGACCTCCCACTCCCAGAACAGAGAGAATGGAAGGGAAGAGGTTTCCGGAGAGTACTATAAACTGCTTTCATAGCTCTCCTATGACTCGCACCCTTGAATTGCAGTTTGATTGCAGTGTTTTTGAGATACACAAAACAGGAGCATCCTAAGGGGACAAGGGAGTGGTTAGGAGGCAAAGAATATCCAAAGGTGTGAAACATATTAGTCTTACCTCTTACCAGCAGGAAATAACAATTGTCCTTATGCGACTTCCCATTTAGCAATCTTTTCACAGTGGCAGAGTTGGTCATTAAGCAAGGACTACCTGTATTGTTAGAGACATGAATTTGAGGTAGATGAACATATCACTTTAATTTTTGTTTCAGCTGCTGTGCAGTGTTAGATCAATAGAGCAAATCTCATTCAGGACTAACATCTTATACAGCATATAGAATATACAGAAATGCTCTGTTCTATACCAGTTCTGGTTTCCAAGTTACCTTCAAAGGTAGTCTCATCAAAAGCTCATTGTAGTACAAGGCATGTGGTGATTTAGGCCTGAGCTAATGTTGCTCACAACTGCATACCACTAAAAGTATACAAAGCCTCTTTTGGGCACAGGCTCAACTTGCCTAGTGATCATTTGTAGAAAATAACGAAAATTAGCTTGATAGAAATAATGCAAAATTGTAACCTAGGTAAAAGAGGACAAAACATTCTTAAAGTTCAGGACAATGAGAACATTTAGGAGTAGCTCAGGCAGATGACTTCCTGATCCATTGAAAGAGGAGGAGATCCTATAATATCCTTAATGCAGTGGTGGGATTCAATTTTTTTTACTACCGGTTCTGTGGGCATGGTTTGGTGGGCATGGCAGGGGAAGGATATTGTAGTATGTAGTCAGAGGTGGTATTTGCCGGTTCTCTGAACTACTCAAAATTTTCACTACTGGTTCTCCAGAACTGGTCAGAACCTGCTGAATACCACCTCTGCCTTAATGACTAAAACTGACTTTATCACAGTGGACAAAGGATTAAGGAACAAATTAACAAGGGAAAAAGTGGATAGCCCTTAGAAATGTTGCATTGCAATTTAAGAGAGTCTGAAATAATTTGATTTGTGACAATTTGGGGGCTGTGTTGCAAGTAATAAATCTCAAACCACTGAATAAAACCCTGTAGAAACCCATATCTATTCATCAATTTATTTAATAATTTAATCTGAACCAAATCAAAACCTTTTTCTGTCCTTAGCTATATCTGGTGCATCAATTAATAACTGCAAATAGACTGGCACCTGAAAATTTTTGATAAACCTTAGTGGGAAAAAATAAAGTATATCTGGTAAAACCTGCAAGTATTTAGCCAGCATGGCAGTTAAGGTATTAGTTTTTATATTAATGAAATAGTCCTATAACTAGCATACAATTTAGGTCCTTTCACCCTTGGTAGTGATACATAGTTAGATATGTTTCTGTACCCATATATAAAGATAGCCTTTTCCAATGGTGTCATGTAAATAACAAAGGGAGTACCTTTCAAATGAATGTCATCAAGTTGATTTCTCCTCCCTTTCTAACTGGAACCACTCATCTAGGAAGAAACAGAACAAGTGCCTCGAACTCCCATTCTTTACTGATAATCTAGACAGATGTCCTACTCAATGGTATTTAATAATACTGAGAAATACAATAGGATGAGGAATTCTAAACTTCATTGTTTTTAACAGTTAAAATCCATTATAGACAAAGTAAGTAGCTTCTAATGGCCAATAATTGGAAACTTTTAAAATTTTAGAATTTTATTACTATAAAATTCTAAAAGTATTATTCTGTAGAATAATACTTACATTTATTTTTTCTATGTAAAACAGAAGAGTATTGGAAGTATTTAAATACAGTTTGGATGCTTACAGTGGTTTGGAGTGCATGAATTAGTCCTCTACATTAATACTAGATTCAAAATAAATTTGGTGATGTAGTCATATGAATCAGGTATGTTTGGCCAGTAGTTTTTCCATTGAGCTGTCTCGAGCGTCCAGGTTGGGAGGAGCTCCAGTCTCGCTCTCACAGGCTGAGCTTGGAAATTGAGGAACGCCCTCACCATCACGTGGTCCTCGGGCGCTCCCAGTTTTTTGCTCAGCCTCGTGGCAAACAGGCTGTTTTCCCTTGCTCCGGTCGTTCAGCATTCTAGGCCTCTCCTTCTCATCGCTTTCTACTGGATCACCGCAGGCAGCGCAGGACTTCAGGTTTGAACTCCCAGGAGTGTTTTTAACTTCCGAACTGTTTCCTTAAGGGAGAAAACGAGCGCTTCGAGCGCTGCCCCCCACCGCTCGTTTGCCGCCTAATCGCTCCGCGCGAGGCCGCCTGCTTCTGCCTGCCTCTCCTCGCTTTAGCCGCGCCCCCTGCGAACGCCATTTAGCCCAGGGAACGCTTCCTGGTTCTCCCAAAGGGTCGATTTTCTACCTTTCCTGGGAGTTTACCGCCGCTGGGGCTGCCTCCGTTACTTGCGGCCTCCATCTTGGCCCCCTGTGGCGTCCGCCATCTTGGGTGTGCCCTGGAACGGCCGCCATCTTGTGAGTGGCCGCATGGCCGTCCGCCATTACTAGAGGCCTTTTACAGGCCGCAGCCTTAACTGACTATTAGGCAGCCTGGGACTCCCACGTGCCTCAGCCTGTCTTTCATTCTACCGACAGGCCTCCTGCAGAAATAGGGCCCGTTGGCCCTGCAGCCTTTCCCCAGCAGGCGGTAGCAGCTCTACCCCCCACCCCTTCCCGGTCCGTCCGGCAGGGGTAGCTGCCTGGCGTTCACCTTCTGGCTGATTGGTCTCTGGGCTAGCCCTGGTTCGCACCAAACCTCTATTTTAAACAGAGAAAAAAATTTTTGACTAAAAGGGGGCGTGAACGTGCGCTTGATTCCGGCCCACGTAGGCCGCATCCAGACCTGGTTTCAGCTACATTATTCCCTTCCGCCTGCGGCCCCAGGGTCATTGGTTTTTATCAGAGGCCTATCAGTAGGCCGCATTGTTTCCCTGACTCCTGGGCAGATCCTGGGACTGCTCAAATACTTCCTTGGTCTTCCCTAGACACAAGAATCTCTGGCTCATAGTCTCTCCCCAACTAAGGAGTTAGTTGCTTGCCATGTCCCTTCCCCGGTTCGCCCGGCAGGGACAGCTTGGCGTTATTCTGGCTGATTGGCCCCGGCTAGGCCCTACTTCCCAACACGTTGCAGAACATTTCTGTTGCCTTGACAAAAAGGGGTGCGATCGAGCACTGGGAGTTCCAGCCTCTGCTTAGGCGGTACCCAGACCGTTAACAGCCTCGCATTAACCAAAAAAATTTTTCCTTTTTTTCTCTCCTCTCCAGATGGCAGACGACAATACCTCTCGTGGCACTTCTCTGAAGGCCAAGGCTAAATCCCACCACCTGCGCAAACAGGCACAGGAACCATCCAAAGCTTCCCAAAGGGATGCCCTCAGGCGACACAGGGCCCTCGAAGGGAGATTGACAGACGCTCTCATGAGTCAAGCTCTGTGCCCGGGACCCCTCCGCTCCATCAACCTCCACCCATCCTCCTCTCCCCTCCTCTCCTGCTTCTGCTTCTTCCCCACAGCCTGGACAGGCCCCTGAGGTCACCTTGCCCACCACTGCTGTAGAACTGCGCCCGGAGGAGTCTCACCCAGCCCCATGGCGGAAATACCCAAAACCTGATGCAGGCTATGGAGCTGGCCATCCGGCAAAGGGTAGCGCAACAGATGCAGCAGCTGGCCGGTCTGGCTCCTCGGCCTGCGACCCCGAGGCCCCAGGATCAGCGGCCTCGCATGGTCAGGCAACTCCCAAGGGGACTTAACCTTACCCTTGGAAATGGAGGGGATGGAGGCCCGAGAACCCGGGACCCTTCCTCTTTGGGGACGAGCAGGACCCTGACATGGGGTCCCTCATAGGCAGCGAACTCTTTTCGGGAACAGGCCCCTAGAGGGGGACATGTCGGACCACGAGGGCCTCTCTCCAGGCCAGCCGCGTTTTAGGGCTCTTTAAACCGCACCTATTTAGGTCCCTCCTGTTCAAAGCCAGGACTACCTCGGGCCTGAACCCCCTCCCCACCCAACCCAGCGGCGGCAGGGGTTCCTCCCGACTCTCTCTTCTCTCAGCCCGTGGTGGAAACTGAGGTGATCCCTGTCCCGCCCATATTCTCAGACATGGTCTCTAGGCAGCTGGCCTCCTCGGGGCCCCTCCCCCAACGCCCAGGACAAGCGGTTTTTTAACCTGGAACCGCAGTTCTCCACCTTGCTCGATCCTCCCCGTGGACGCAACCCGTGGTAGGCCTGGCTTCCCGCTCTACCCCCAGCGACTCACTCGATGCTCTCCAGCCCGAGGACAAGCGAGCTGAACTGGCCCTGTGCCGCTCACCTCTCTGACGCCTGGGCAGTCAGGGCTTCCACTGCCGCGTCTTTTTCACCAGGTCTTCCATCAAGTGGCTCCAGCAGCTCAAGCAGCATGTTCGCAGCCAATCTCAGGGCGCACCAGGACATTGCCAAGATCCTGGCCGCGCCGAGTTCTCGGCAGACGCCACCTTCCAGGCGGCAAAGTTCTCCACCAGGGCCATTTCGTCCCAGGTCACCGCCCGCCGTCTACTCTGGCTCCGCCACTGGCAAGCGGACGTTAAAAACAAGGCTAAGCTAGCATCAGCCCCCATCTCTGGGGGAAGCTATTTGGACCGGTTCTCGACCCATTCCTGGCCGAGACCCGGAACAAGCGCAAGTACCTCCCTTCCCTCTCTAGGAGGTCTGACTTCAGAGGTTCCTCTCCTCTCCTCGCCAGGGTTCTTCCCATTCCTCCTCCTTTTCCAGATACTACCGATCCTCTCCTACAGATCTCCCTACCGAGCGGAGCCGGATGGGTCCGGAGGTAACTCTTCCAGGAAGCCCTCCCGGGATCCGGGAGAGGTTCGCTCCGTCGCTCCCGATAATGCAGTCATCCCCAGGCGCTTGTTTTTTAAAAAAAAAAGAGAGGAAGGAGTGCGAGAAGGCCAATCTCTACTCCGACCTCTAACCCTGCCTGCAACAGGCTCCTACCCCAGGAGCACTCTTGTCCCCCCTCACCCTGCCCTGGGCGACTGGTCGGCAACACATCTAACCCCATCCAATGCTAGCTGGGGCCCCTCCTTGCGCTCCCGGTCCTCACACAGATCTCTAGCCTTCACTACTACTTTTATCCCCAGACAAGGCAGCCCTCGGCCAGCTGGGCCCTTGAGTAAAGTCGTCCGCCTCGCCATTGGGCGGAACCGAACCTGGCTCCCCCGGCAGGCCGCTGTTCCGGGAACTCGCCACGTCCAGGCAATTGGTTCCCGGGGCCTTCCTGATCTTAGCAGAGGGGCCCTCCTCCCCTCCTCCTCTCTGTCCCAGAGTTCTCCCAGGGGAATTCCCAACACGGGTCGACCTTCCCAGTCTCTTGAATCATGGTTCCAGTACACATCTGTTGGCCTCCTTGGCGGGACTGCCTTCTGGACAGCTCCGCCTCCTCTTTAGGCCCCTTGTTGAGACATTCCAACCTCCAGGGTTCCTCCTGTTGGGCATGCCTTCCAGCGGGTCTTCAGGGTCCCAGGAGAGATTCTATACCAGACGGGGCCCCACCCGCAGGACTAGCCAAGCTTTGGTATGTCCCAACCTGGACGCTCGAGACAGCTCAATGGAAAAGGGGCGTTGGTTCTTACCTGATACGCTTCTTTTCATGGAGCTGTCGAGAGCGTCCAGCCCCACCCATAGGCCGTCTGGTGGGAAACCTGGCTGTTCGACCGAGCAATCTAATATATTTTTTTCCTGAGTGTGATGAGAACAGGACCTTCCTTCTCGTCTGCGCAAAAACCTGGGAGCGCCCGAGGACCACGTGATGGTGAGGGGCGTTCCTCAATTTCAAGCTCAGCCTGTGAGAGCCGAGACTGGAGCTCCTCCCAACCTGGACGCTCTCGACAGCTCCATGAAAAGAAGCGTATCAGGTAAGAACCAACGCCCCATTCAATGGTTGACATATTAGTTATTGATGAGAAAGCCATATCTAAGGAATCTGATTAGTATTTATGTATATGTCCATTTTTTTAAAAAAAATGGATTTTTTTCATTTCTTGCTGTCATTAAAATATAGTACAATTTTGATGTCCAGTGCTTTGTTTCTACTGATGAAATATACCTCAGCAGCAGCAATTAGAGGAGGCAAGCTTTCCTGCAGCTCCTTGTTAACTGACAAAATCATCTCATTAAATAGTGGGAGATTTTTCACAGTAGGTTTGGTGAGTAGGAAAGTAATGTACAGTATATTGAGACAGAAGAGAACAATAGGTTCCAATTTTCAGTTACTGTATATTTGTCTTTATATATTAAATATTATCCCCAAATTTTTGATTATTATTATTTAAATCTAAACTATTATTATAACTTATGAATTTTTAAGGTCAATTAAAACTGTGACATTATTAACATAAGGTGGGAGTGTCCCAATATAAACCAAAATTAATTTCCAAATGTATAAGAAGTGAGGTAGCTCTGTGACTTAAAGATGCTGGAGATGGTCTTTGCTCTGGTGGTTCAAGTTCTAGCAAAGCATGGCAAAGTAAATTCCCATCACTTCTGCCCACCTAACAGTTCAAATCATGTTACATGTGAGTAGATAAATAGATAATAATATAAATGAATAAAGAAAACAATAAAAACAATAGATTTGGAAACTTGGTGACATTTTGTGCAGATAGTGGGATCCCTGCTGGTGCTGGACCTGTCAAGATGAAAGCACTCAATTATGAGGGACACCAGTGGTGAGAGAAAGCCCCAGATGACACTGCAGGATGTTACTCTACTTTCAGATGTGGAGGTAGTTCCCCCCTGTGGTGTACCCTGGATAGTGTGTGAGTGTGAACTAAAGAGACTAGCACTCTTTGGCAGCCAAATTACTACTTCGTACTAACTATGTAGTCTCCTAGCTAATTGTACCACTGCCATAGGCTAAATAAATAAACATAAAAATCCAATTATATGGCCTCTAGAGGAGTATTTTCTAAAATACCATCTTATGGAGTCAAATTTCATCTTTTTGCTAAATTGCTTTTTTGTGTTTTTACAGAGGAAAACATAGGACACAAGAAGAAACACTTCTAGCTCACAGGTGTTATACATGTTTATTTGTAATTTTAATTATAATAGTAAGCATACTTGCTTCATACTCTTGACTAGCCCTAACACTGATAATGTTTTGTTTTTTACATCAGTCGAATTGTTAGATGGTAGATTACAAGAATGATACATAGTACTCTTAGATTCTTATATAATATGTCTGTATTCATGAATGGGTTGTATAGCTGCTGGGCAATTCCTTTTAATAGTTTCAACACACCCAAATTTAGGCTTGCAATTTCAGACAGAAAATGCCACAGGGCAGTTCAGAGATTAGAGCATTTTTACCCTGTTTGCTTTGTGTTTATTTGTATTGAAAGACAAGGATTCTTAACAGACAATGTGACATTTCATCCATCTCTTGCAAAGCTCTATATTAAATATCCTTTTTGAGTCTAATTTAAAAAATAATTTCTTGAGATTCTTACGTGGACTAACATAAAGTAAACATTTGTTTTCTTTTCATTACTTGATCTTAGGGGGAAAAAAATCAGACAAGCTTTTGGAGAAATTTATGATCTTTTTGAATTTTGTCATCTTATATTTTTCCCCTGCAGTCATTTATAAAACTTCTTTGGTTAGTAAAATATTATGAGATTTCAAATCTAATATTCTATTCCTACTTCCAGTTATTTAGAGCAAGTCCCATGCTGGTTGATGAAAATATCTAAGATTCAATTGCAAGATTGTTCAGCTGAAGAGAAAAAGTATCATTTTAACTTTTCAAGAAAGTTGAAACTGTCAGATTTACAGTAAACAATACAATAATAATATAAATAGGATTGAAGCAAATTCAATTCAGCAGAACTTATTCTTTGGTACATTTGAAATCCTCCTGAAAGGCTACTGTATAAACTTACGATTATCCATTGATTACTGGTAGTTCTTTAATAATGACCATAATATATTAAGGCTCATCCCAGTTGTAACTTATGACAGTTGCAAATTGGATCATTCATGTGACTCACCCAATTTTATGACCTTTTTTATGGTTGTCATTAAGTAATTCATTGTGGTTGCTAATCAAATCATTAAGTAAACTAATGGTTCACTATTTTCCAAAACCTGAAAGTAAATGACAGTTTTCAGCAAAAATGTTGTAAAATGTATTCATATGTCAACAGGATATACTTCAGATGGCTGTAAATGCAGTTCTGTTATCTAAGGATGTGAGCTTCAACAATGTTTTGATTACTTCTTTTGTTCTTATTGATGTGAGTAGAAAATGGTTATTAAATGAAGACGAAACAGAAATAACCACCCAATTGCTTTATTCTTGTTGGTAAAATTGATATTCAGGTGTTGACAATTGATGTAATTTTTACCAAAATATGTATCATTGTCTTCAAGCAATAACAAGGCAAAAATTGTCAGTGTTAGCCTCCAGTATCATTATAAGATTATATATGTCTACGATATTATTGCATTGTTCAGATTTAGATTACTTTGAGTAATTAAATACACAAAAATGTTATTTTCTTCTAAATTTGTATGGTTAAAATTTTTTAACCTGGTTAAATTTTCCTGATTTCTGCTAGTTATTCTTTGGGAACAAGATTCTTCTGACTGGCTGCTGACAGTTTACATTGCCATTAGCATTTGGCTAACTTTTCCTCATCAGTCCTTGTGCAATTAGTCAGTTTCTTTTGCTTTGTATTAGGGAGCTGAATATAGTCTATTTTGTGACTGTGTAGTAAAGAACAAAACCTCAGGAAATCCTGTAGCTAAGAAACTATAATGACATTTGGGAATGATCTTTGTTTTGAGGGGGGTCGGCGGGGGGAGGAAGAGGTGCTGCTTAGGGAACAATCTGATAAGAGAGGGCATGTCCCACAGCTCCTTAACAGGCAGAGAAAGAAAGGAACTTTCTTAACCTCTCCAGCTGTGAGACTTCCAAGGTTGATATCAGCCTTCCCAGGTAGCCTTCCGTGCGGACAAGAAACACAACTAGATGAGCTACTTCTACTTTATTGTAAGGGTACATTAACAAGAATCTCACAAAGCTTCTCTACACATCTTTTTCCATCTCTTTCACAGTCCAGGAAATTAGGGAAGTTCCGTTCTGAGTTTCTTTCTACCCATTAGCAGCTACCAGCTATGCCCTCTCTTATCTGATAGTTCTAGGCACCATCTCTATCTCTTTCTTCCCCCACTTTTTCCAAGGTCATTCTGACCTATAATTACAGAGACTGCTTGGGCCATATTTTCTTAGTGTTTTTTAATCATTTCCTGTTTAAAATGCCATCTGTTACATGTCACAATTTATCTTTGTGATGGGACTGTGTGCATGTGTGTAGATGGAATGTGGTGGCATAGACAAAACCTCTGATTTCCACAAGAAGTCTCCAAAGCCTCCCCATATACTTAGACCTTTCTTTCCCCTTTCTTCCCTCTTCCCATTTTCCTATCTTTATTTTCATGTGTATTTTATATTACAGTATAATAATTTTAATAACATTCTTAATAGAAGAAGAATAAAATAATGAAAATGTCACCAGCCCTTTTACTCCAAAAAACTGGAATATTCTCTGCCCTGAACCTCCCTCCCTCCTTCCTTTTGTAGCCTATCCAGATAGGGAAAGCATATATTAAAAACAGGTTCACTTCTCAGAATAAGCTCCATTATATCACTAAGAATGTTAAATCTGTATTTTATATATATAGCAATCTCAGAGATCTATCAGAAAGTTGAGAAGGAGATGAACTGAAAAGATTGATCTCAAACCAATTGCTTGGCATCACCATGTTACATGTGTACATATACCAAACACAGTTCAGATCTTCATCCAGAAAATAAAACCTGTAATAGTTATATTCACTGATCTTAGTTTGCTGTCCAGTTCGAGCTCTGTTTCTGCCTGCTGAAGCTTTTTCTTTTATCTGGCCTTCGGTTATCTTCTGGGACAATTCATTTAGGCACTCAAAAAACAAAGCAAAATTGAGAATATTCTTCATTTGAATAAAAACCTGACCACTTAGCTCCTCAGTGTTTTATTTTCTTGGGATTTGATTTTCATTACTCAACACATGGGGAGACAGGTCAGCTACTTTTCTTTAACCCTTTCTATGTTTGAATCTCTTAAAATAGATTTTCCCCACAATCACTGAAGTCCTCTAAATCAGGCTCCTCAAATTTTTAGGACAGATTATGATTTTTTAAATAATTTTACAAGAACTCTCATAAGGCTCAAAGTAAGTAATATTGAGTTGGTCTTGGATATTTCATTTATTATTTTCTTAGCTAATTATTGCCCTGGAGGAAATTTACCATTGCCTTCTTCCAGAATTGATTGGATGTATGGATTAATGGATTGATGGATCGATGTGTGGGTCTGGTGGGTGAGAGTTTAAAAGCCGTGGATATTCATGGTGGTTTCCTGTCCAAATATTAGCTAATTCCAGCATAGAATTTTTGAGAATAGTCATAGTTGCATAAATCTGACACTTATTTTGACTGGAATCTGACTTGAAAAATTAATTCTCCTTCAGAAATATGGTTGCCATAATATGTCTTAGCAATCACAAACCATTTATTATAAGATTTTAGATAGCTTTTGACTTATGACCATTTGTTTAAAGTCCATTCAAAATTACAATGACACTGAAAGAAGTGACTTACAACTGGTTTTTACACCTAACAACTATTGCAGCATCCCCATGATCCCACAGTCAAAATTCAGGCACTTGGCAACTGGCATATATTTTTGACAGTTGACTTGTCCCGAGGTCATGTGATCACCATATGTAACCTTCCCAGGCAGTTTCCAACAAGCGATGGGAGAAGCCAAATTCTGTTAATGATCACATGATTCACTTAACAACTGCAGTGATTCATTTTAACAGCTATAGCAGCAGAGGTCATAAAATGGGGCAAAACTCACTTAACAACTGCTTTACTTAGCAACAGAAATGTTGGGCTCAATTGTGGTCATAAGTTGAGGACTATATTTGTTCACTCTTCTATTTCTCAGATCATTTTCTATTATTTACCATTATATTTGGAAGACAAATGAGCAGCATTGTAATAAATTCTGGATTGCACTATACTTAACATATCATTTTTAGGACATCGTAAAAGTGATGTTTTAGGTAGACCAAACCAAAAAAAATAATGGAAATCAAAATAATGCCAGGGCAACCTTTCTCAACCCTTTGAGTCTGGAGGAATCCTTGAAGCATTTTTCAGGTCTTGGGGGACCTGTGCACATTCAGGCTCAAATATTGGCCAGAAGTTAACAAACTTGATATATTTGTTTCATGCATAGGTCCTCCTAGTACCAGATCTCCTGCATCCACCCTGAGACAAAGCCCCTGAGCTGTTGTGCCTGCAGAAAAACAGGCATGTGCCAGCAAAGAGAAACCTGGCCCAGAGAGTGTGTGGTCTCTTTATTGTGGTACTCTCTCACTCCCTACTGTTCCCCCATCCTCTCTTCCTCACTCCTTGCCCACTTCTCAGCACCGCTCACTCCTTGCTTTTTGGTTTAGACATGTTCCAGGGGCTTGGGGAGGCTCTTTGTTTAGTCACTGCTTTTTTAAAATAAACCATGATTTTTCAGGGAACCCCTGGTAGTCTCTTATGGAACCATGGGTTTCCATAGAATTCACATTGAGAAATCCTGTGCCAGAGATTGATCTGTTGCGCTAAAGCCTCCAATATCACTTTAAAAAATCATGGAAACAAAATACATTTTGTTGAGATAAGCAACTTCAGAGCACCATGTTAATTCTAAGGGTACAATCTGAAGTTGGAGACTCATTTTTTTCCTGCATAATCCTGACTTACTATGCTGTGGAAATGTTGAAGAGTGGTAATTCTTATTCATATTAAGGATATAGAATAAATACAAATCCAGATTATGCCCCAAAATACCTTTATTCATATCACACAGGAAACATTTTATAAAAAAGAGGAAGGGCAAATAGAAATGGTTAACATATCAAGATCTATTAATGCAGAAAAGTATAGAACTGAAGATGAAGACGAGAACAAATGCCTGTACAAGGATTTAGTTTTCAGTGGTTTTCATATGCACATACAATATGTAACTTGAGCTGAATAACATAAAATGGAATTCAAAAATGAATTGTACACAAATGATAAACACATAACTTCAAAAAATGTATAAAATGATTTATCTCATTCGAGATAGATAACAAATCTGCGTATAGATGGGTAATTGAATAACTGGCCTTGTGGTGCAGCTTCAATGGATAGCTAGAACTGCAGAAAAAAAACAGTTGCAACCCGCCTGCCTTCCATTGAGGACCTGTATACTGCATGAGCCAGAAAGATGGCAGTGAAAATATATACAGACCCCTCACATCCTGGACATAAACTGTTTCAACTTCTTCCCTGAAGACAATGCTACAGGGCATTGCATGCCAAAATAACTAGACATAAGACATGCCCCCCCCCGCCATAATTCTGCTAAATAACTAATTCCCACAACACTGACAAACTACTTAGTAGCGCTGTATTACTCATCCTTCTCATCTTTCCTATTTTCTTATCTTCTTATGACTGTAACTTTGTTGCTTGTATCTTATGATTTATACTGATTGTTTATTTAGTACTCTAGTATGATTTATGTTGATTGTTTCTTTAGTATCCTATAACTATCACTGTGTTGTATCTTATGATTTATAATGATTGTATTTTATGATTATGATCATGATTTATCACTTTCTTGTATGTACATTGAGAGCTTATGCACTGGAGATTACTATATACCCAATGATGGAGAAATATTGAAACATGCACAGTGGAGGAATGAAAATGGCCAAACTGGCAGAAATGGCAAACTGTCCTATTTGGTCAGGGATAAAAAGTAATTTTAAAAAAAAAAACCTGAAAACTCTTTATGCACTTGGTAAAAATGGGGGGGGAAAAGAAAAATGATGGTTTCTGGAGTTGATTATTGAAAAAAGATTGAATAAGTTGAATACTTAAATATTCAGTATTAAATTACTTTTTAAAATAAATACATATTAAATGTGTTCATATTGTTGAAACAAATGTCAGAAGTTGCTTATTTTTTCTGATTCTTTTTTCTTTGATTAACTTTTATTATTATTTCTTTCTTTTACTGTTTTTCTGCACCCTCCCTCCGTCTTTTTATATTTGACAATATCTATGTAATACATGCTGTATGTATGTATATGCAAAACATATGCAAAAAGAGGGTTAAGTTTAGTACTACTATAAAGTCAAGTTATTGGCAGCCTCTGAATATTCTGGAGCAAATAGATTCTCTAGTTTCTCCAGCATGCCTTTGGAATAATCCACACATAAGGGTTGAATCTGCCTTTCTACCCAGAGACTGAGTCATCAATGTTTGCCATGCCTCTTCCTGTTGGGGCAGGAAGTTCCCTAGCCCCAGTCACAACTCAATCTTGGCCCTATAGAGACGTGGAGGTTGGCTCCAACAATTTCAGCAGAAAGCAGCAGTTTAAAATGTGGATTCTCGCACAGGTTTGCAAAAGGCCCCTCAAGTAAAAAAACATCGTAAAGAGGCAGCAATTGGAAATTCTGCCTGCTCTGTTTTTTTGCGGCCCCTAGACTACCAATTGAAGGCATAACAGCCTAGACAGGCAAGGGAGAGCCCCAAATCTACCCCCACCTCCGGGTGTGTGTGCTGAATCCGCGATCACCCCCAGCATGTCGTTTTACTCCCAGGCTTAACCAGGTAGCTCCAGAGGAGCAGCTTTCGCTTTTGCAATCTCAAGCTGATTTTCGGGACCAGAGGCAGCCATTATGGCCACGTGGTGAGTTGTAGTGGCAAGAAAATTCCTGTAGATGGTGATAGTAGCAGCAAACTGCACTACATTTCCTAAACGCGCCTCTTCCCCTTATCTCACTCTCGGGCTGGTGAGTCCCAAACTAACAATTATATAACCTTGTACTTATCAACCAGATGTTACAAAGCTGTCACGAAGCAAGCATATGATTTCACCTTCTAAGATCATCACTATTCTCAAGGATTGGTTAAGAGGTTTCACCAATGCTTGCTCTATTCTCCAAATGTAGCCAATCCAAATGCTGTATCTATGTTGCCTTTGTCTTCTTGTGTAAAACCCTATAAAAGGAATAAACGCTATGTAGATAGTCAGACATCTTGGCACCCTGCACAATGACTGGTCTTTGATCTCCACAGCGAGTTGCGCAGGCTATCCAGGAGACTGGTAGGACCACCACTGTCACAGCCCAGGGAAGGCTTCCAGGCCTTTAATTCCCCTTGGAGCAGTAGGATTGGAGGATTGAGAGAGCTCTCCTCCCAGCAATCTGGGCAATAGCAGCATGGAGCCCACGAGTGCTAAACGATCCAAGTAGAGTCCCAGGAAGGCCAGATCTTCAAGTAAAGAGGCTGCTAACAAGATAGAGGCAAGGGCTCTTTATTCTAGAAAGTCCACAAGAGCACAAGAAAGAAGATAGAGAGCATTGGGAAAACAGTTCTCCAGAGCTCAGAAGCAAGCAGATCAGGAGAGGTATTCCCACTCCCCCCAGCCAGGGCCTGTTAGCTTCCTCCCTCAGCAGCCGTTAGCACAGCCCTTGCCTGCAGCTTCCCAGGGCTTTCCGGCACCAGAGGGAGATAGGGAGCAGGAATTAATCCCACCTGCTGAGAAAATCCAAACTCAGGCATTTCCTTTTGATTGCATGCTTCCTCGTCCTGCAGATTTACAGATCAGAGACAGGACTGGAACACCTGAGGCCACTCTTACTCCAACTGCAGCGGGGATGCACTCAGCAGATATGGCCCCAGAATTATCAGAGGATATTAAGGTTCAGGCCATTACTCAAGGGGTAGCTTCCTCCCTGAGGGGGAGGAGCCATTCTTCCCCAAGATCTGATCCTCAGCCATCACAGCCAGTACATTACCAGGCCCCCATGGGTTTCTCTAGGCATCAAAGAATGATTCTCCAGCTCACTCATATCAGAAGCAGGGCACCTGGGATGGAGGGAGAAGTTCAGGGAGAACAAGTGTTCTCAGAAGATGAGGACTTATCACCTGATCCACCCCCGTTCACGGTTCTGTTCAGTCCGGGGCTGTTTAAATCTCTCCTCCACAGGGCTAGGACCACTGCCCAAATTGACCCACCACCTTCTATCCCAGATACTTTGATCTAACAGCAGGGTTTTTTCTGAATCTACAATTCTCCAACAGGAGATTTCTCATCCTAAGTTATTTTTGGACATAGTTCAGAGACAATGGGCACAGCCAGGATCCTTCCTCTCTCTTGGGGGTAATGATAAAAAAATTTATCAATATGGATTCTCTCCTCTCTGAGTCACTAAAACTTTCCCCTCTGGATGAACCTTTGGCGTCCTTGGTCTGTCCTTCTGCAATATCTGGTGACATAGCAGAGACCCTTAAGACAGAAGACAAAAAGGTGAAACAAAAGTTCTGTAGAATACACCAGGCCAACGCCTGGGCAGTCAAAGCAGCTGCGGCCACCTCCTTTTTCACTAGGACATCCCTTCTCTGGCTTCCCCAATTACATGGTAGGATTCCCCCTGAGGAGATCAGAATGCATCAGGACATCAACAAACTGGTGGTGACCGCTGAATTTGCGGCCGATTCCTCCTTGAATGCAGCCTGATTCCCCTCTGGGGTCCTGGCCTCCAACATCACTTCTCATTGTCTGCTGTGGCTACGACAGTGGCAAGCTGATGCTACAACCAAATGAAAAATGGCGGGTTCTTCCCTATTGGAAAGGCCTTAAATCCCTTCATAGTCGAGAATAAAGATAAGAGAAAGGTGTTCTCCTCTCTTACCAGGAGGGCTGATAGGAGGGCTTCTCCCTACAACCGTAGACAGCCATTTCGTTCCTCAGACTCAGGCCAGGAATTCTCTCAATTCCAAAAATCCAACAGCCCAGATCAGATCGACTCACAGATAGAACAGGATTTTGAGATAGAAACAAACAACAGTTTCAATCTAAATGGCCCTTTTGTGGCACAGGAGGTTGTCCCTACTGTTAATCCAAATGACTGCTGGACCTTTCCTCCCATTGGCGGCTGACTGGCCCCATTTGCAGACCGATGGGAGACCATCACATCCAATTCCTGGGTCCTGAAAACAGTGTGATTCAGTCTCACCCTGGATTTTACGTCCACTCCTCTGAGGACCTTGCCCAACCCCCAAGAACCACTTAAGGAAAAAGCTCATGGACAAGGTGGTCCAGCATTTGCTGGACATCCAGGCCATCAAGCCGGTACCAGAGGACCAGAGGGGGCATGGGTTTTACTCCATTCTATTTGTACTTCCCAATTACACTTGGAGTAGAGGGTGATCCTGGATCTCAAAAAGCTCAATGCTTATTTAGAATACAAGAGATTCAAGATGCAATCTCTGCATTCCATCTTGGAGGACATACGGGGTGACGATCTCCTAACGTCCATCGATCTGACGGAGGCTTACCTCCACATCCCCATCTACCCCTTTCATTGGAGGTTTCTCAGGTTCTATTACACAGGGGGCCATTATCAATACAAGGCCCTGCCATTTGGGCTTTCATCATCCCCCAGGATCTTCACGAAAGTGCTGGCAGCACTGGCTGCGCACCTCAGAACAATCCCAGTGCACATTCAGTGCTATCTGGATGACATACTTATTCAGTCCAGTTCCAGCCAACAATCCAAATCAGACCTGACTTACACAATCCAGGTCCTACAGGACCACAGATTTTCAATCAATTTCTAGAAAAGCCAGCTAATAACCTCCACTCACCTCCTTCATCTTGGTGCGGTGATAGACGCAAATCCATGTGAGGTATATTTGTCCCAGGAGTATCAGAACAGCATCAGGCCCTTGATCACACAGATCACAGCGGAGCAAGCGGCTCCGCTGGTAGTGCTTTCCCGGCTTCTGGGAAAACTAATCTCATTCATAGCCATAGTACCATGGGCCCAATTGCACGCCAGGCCTCTCCAATGGTTCCTCCTCCTGTTTCAGAGAGCAGCAGTGGTGGTATTCAACCAGTTCGCACTGGATCGGACAAACTGGTAGCAAGAATTTGGCATGGGTCGCCGAACCGGCAGTAAGTTCTGGCTGGTCACGCCCTCGATCTGGTCATCCTCCCGCCCGATGTTTGCTTACCCATCTGCCTGACATTCACCTAAGGTATTTCTTTTTTTCCCCTCCCGACAATCAGCTGTGCATAGATCAGCTGTGCCAGGATTCCCCTTGCTGAGGCCCAGTAAGGCAAAACATGGAGGGAGGAGCTCAGTCCTCCCTCCATTTTTTGCCTCCCATAGCCCCAGAGGAGCCTTAGGAGAGCAAAAACGCACCCCCCAGAGGCTCCTCTGAGGCTAGGAAGCTGCCAAAACAGAGCTTGGAGGGGTGCTGCGCGTCCCTCCCATGCTATTTTTTTTTTCCTTCCTGAGCCCTGGAAGAGCTTTAGGGGAGCAAAAACACCCCCCGGAGGCTCCTCTGAGGCTAGGAAGCTCCCAAAATGGAGCTTGGAGGGGTGCTGCATGCCCCTCCCATGCTCTGTTTTTTCCTTTCTGAGCCTCAGAGGAACCTTAGGGGAGCAAAAATGCCCCCCCCCCAAGGCTTTCAACTCACAGTGACTGGCCAACACGTGCTGATCCTAATGGACAACATGGTGGCCAAAGCACACCAATCGCCAGGGAGGGACCCACTCCAGATCCCTCATGTCTAAAACACAGCAACTGGGAATCTGGCTGGAGACTTATCTTTTGTCAATCATGGCAGAACACATATTGGGGGTGGCAAATGTCCAGGCAGATTACCTAAGCAGGACCAGGGTGGACAACTCCAAGTGGTGGCTCCATCCAGATCTGTTCCAGTACATATCCCAGAGATTCGGGAGGCCAGTCCTCGACCTCTTTGCCACTCCAACGAACACCCAACTTCCCTGATTCTACTCCAGATTCCCGTCATTGGGCACAGAAGGGGTAAATACCCTTCACAGCCACTGGCCCAAGGGTCTCCTTTATGCCTTCCTTCCTCTTCCCCTCATACTTGGGGTGATAAGGAAAGTGCTTCTAGAACAGGCAGAAATCATCCTCATCACTCCCCACTGGCCAAGGCTGTTGTGGTATGCGGATCTAGTGAGTCTGTCAGTGTCCCGCCTAGGACAGGATATCTCTCAGCCAGGGGGTCTTGGAACACCCAGAGCCTCAGTGGCTCCAACTGACTGCCTGGCACTTGATAGGCGGATCCTGAGGAGAGATCACTTTTCAAGAAAGGTCATCAAAACAGTACAAGCCTCCAGGAAGCCTTCCACGAACAGAATATATGACGCTACCTGGAAAGCATTCCATCAGTGGTGTACCAAGAAAGGCACAGGCCCAACTGCGGCCTCAGTGCCACAGATCCTGGACTTTCTACAAACAGGACTCGACAAAGGGTTCTCAGTACGCTACGCAGACAGGTAGCAGCCCTGTCCATCGTTTTGCACTAAGGGGAAGAGGAATTCCTTAGCTCATCATCCGGTCATCTGCTCCTTCCTCAAAGGACCTGTCAATCTTAAACCACCAACAGTCCACAGATACCCTTCTTGGAACCTATCTACAGTGTTAGAGGCCCTTACTCAGGACCCGTTTGAACTTCTTCAGTCTGTGAGCCTGTGCTTCTTAACACTCTAAAAGTCGCCTTCTTAGTGGCCATCACATCGGCCAGACTCATATCAGAATTGGCAGCTCTTTCCATCCGGGAAGATCTCTGCACATTCCATGATAACAGGGTGGTCCTGCACCTCGACCCCTCCTTCATACCAAAGGTAAACTCTCATTTCCACAGGGCTCAGGAAATCATTCTTCCCGACTTTTACCCTGCTTCTTCCCACGACAGAGAGCAGAGATGGCACAAATTGAATGTTCAGAGGACTCTTCACAGGTACATCAATGTATCGTAAAACTGAGGCCCTGTTCGTCTTGTTTCAGCCATCTTCAATGGGCACTAAAGTCTCTTCTTCAACTATAGCCACTGAATCAGGGATTGTATAGCCAAGGCCTACGAGACCCAGGCTCTTCCAATACCCAGACAGGTAACAGCTCACTCGACCAGAAGCGCAACTACCACAGCTGCCTGGGTGACGCAGGCCTCACTTGAGGACATCTGCAGGGTGGCTACATGATCCTCCCCATCTCCATTTAGCACTACAGACTGGACACATACGCCTTAGCAGATGCAGCCTTCGGCAGGAGAGTGCTACAACAAGTACATATAGATGGCAGTGCACAGGACCAGACTTCTTCCCACCCATAGGGATTGCCAGCTTTGATATGTCTCATATGTGTGGATTATCCCAAAGGCATGCTGGAGATTAGGCGTTGGTTTACCTAAAAGCAGTTTCTCAGCATGCCTTGGGATAATCCATGACCACCTGGTCCAGTGCCCAGGTGGGAGGCAGAGCCAACGCCACAGGAAGATCATCAAATGGCTGCGCCTTCATCGTGACTAGGACTGGGGGACTTCCTGCTCCGACAGGAAGAAGTGTGGCAAAGATTCATGACTCAATCTCTGGGCAGAAAGGCAGATTCAATCCATTTATGTGGATTATCTCAAGGCATGCTGAGAAACTGCATTCAGGGTAAGCCAACACCTATTTTATGCTCTTAGAATTTATTTTATATAGTTTCTCCATAAATTTAGATTGTCATATATGGCTCTTTCTCCTCCATGCTGCTACGAGAGTCCAGGAATGGGTAAGACTCCTCCCTCTGATGTCATCAAGCTGCGTCTGCCACAGTATATAAGCCAGCCATGCTGCTGGCTCCCCAGCTTTTTGACTCAGCTCCTTGAATGTCAAAGAGCTAGTGATTCTGGAGTTTTACCTACTCACGTAGCAGCTACTTAGATCGATTACTTAAATAATCATATTGAGGTTCTGAATATTAAACTAAGTGAATAAAGAGTAAGACGAGGAATGGCCTAGCCCCTAGCCCCAACTAAACTTTGCTGGGGAACCTTTTGCACTCTTAATAATTCAATTACATTGAAAAACTGTTTAAAAGCCTATAATACGTAGAAGGAGCTCACAAATAATGTTTGGCAATTTCCTGTCATTACGACTTATTATACATTCACTTTTTCCAGAGCTAGCAAGGTTTATTAGAGAGCATGGCATTTATCTTTTTCAGCAATATTTCCGAAGTACAAGCAGATAAAAGTCAAGAAAACATGTACTTGGAGTTTATAATTACATATACTTATGTTACATATTTAAAAAATAATAGTCTTTATAATACTTCAATCAGTGTAGAAAGCTATGCCACTTAATATCCTTATTATTTATCTTTATCTTTCCATAGTTAATTTTCAAAATATTTATAAGGTCAATAATAAAATGATAATGCATGTGAAACTCTAATTAAACACTGCAGAGAGGGAGATTTTTCTGATCTACAGCATTTTCTATGTCTTGTTACGCAAAGAACTTGAAAGGGGAAATAATTCAAGGACAGAGCAGTGGAAGCATAAGATAAAGTACCTGGACCAGAGTCCCAACTCTGATTTTATAAATGTGAACTACCTATGTTGCTACAAAATCATTATGGTTTTCAGTCAAGCCAGACAGCATGTTTAATAGTTTTTGACTTAGACATCAATGATTGCCTGAATATATATACTGTATGTATGTATATATATGTGTGTGTGTGTGTGTGTATCAAAGGAACTAAACATATCAAAGAAAATAAAAGTAAAAATCAAGGCCTGTTTCCAAGACAAAATAGATAGAAGAACATCCAACAGCATCTAGTTCGGGGTGTCAAACTTGCAGCCTGCAGGCCAGATGTATCACACATTGGTCACATCAACCCCCAGTTTAGTGAAGGGGGGGTTGCAATATGTCAAATGATGACAATGTGACACTGTGAGTTTGACACCCCTGATCTAGTTGAAAACAAGTTCTTTCCACCTGAGTAAAAAGGGAATTGCCCAAATTGAAAAGGGACAAAAAATAGTTCCTAATTTACAACATGATTTGAAAAGCTGGAAGAGAAGGAAGACCAACTTGAATATAGCTTGGATTAATTATCAAAAGGCATTCAACTCCCAGCCACATGACTGGATAATCAAGTGCTTAGAAATAGCAGAAGTCAGTAGAAACCTCAGAAACTTTGAGCAAAGATTAATAGCAGAATGGAAGCCACAGTTGCTGGTCAATGGTGATAGACTGGGAGGCATTAATATCAAGAGAAGAATAATTCAATCCAAACTCAGTGGAGAAAATACTATCAAGGTAATTAACATCTGGGCAATTCCAGCCATTAGATACATAGCTAGACTGGAATCAAGTGGAACTAAAACCCTAGATAGAATGGGCTTTGGTAGAAGTTACCATGAACACCCTTTCTATCTATGCTGCGAGAGAGCCCAGGATGGGTTGACTCCTTCCTATGACGTCATTTAGCTGAGTCTGTACTAAGATATAAAAGCCAGCCCCTGGGAGAGACCCCAGCTTTGGCGAAGATACTTGACAGACTGAAAGCTGTCTCTGAAAGCACAAATGAATACAGAAATATGTCTTACCCTCTCCGGATGAATCAAGGGAGGGGCTGGGCTCTCTTGCAGCATAGATAGAAAGGGTGTTCACGGTAACTTCTACCAACGCCCATTCTCCTCCATGCTGCATCAAGAGCCCAGGATGGGACATACTAAAGCTTGCATGTCCATGGGTGGGTCCTCGTCCGGCTCATCACACCGACTGTGGAACCACTTGTTGAAGCACCCGTCTGCTGAAGGCTGCATCGCCAAGGCAAAGGCATCCAGATGGTAGTGTCTGATGAAAGGAGACAGGGATGTCCACGTGGCCTCATGACAAATCTCCTCCAAGGATGCTTGGGTCGCCCAGGCAGCAGAAGTGGCCGCACTTCTGGTAGAGTGCACCGTCAGACCTCAGGGAACTGGAAGGGCCGCAGCTTTGTAGGTCTGCTCAATGCAAGACCTGACCCACCTGCTAATAGTAGGAGAAGAGGCCTTGTGCCCCAAGTGAGAAGGGAAAAAGGAAACAAACATGGCTTCCGACTTCCTGAAGGAGGAAGTGAGCTTAATGTATATTCTAAGAGCCCTTCTTATGTCTAGCGTGTGCCACTGCCGCTCTAAGTCATGGTGCGGGAGAGGACAGAAGTCAGGCAAAACAATGTCCTAGGACCTGTGAAACCAGGTGTTAACCTTCGGAATAAATGAGGGTTCCAGATGGAGAACAACCCTATCATCATGAAAGGAACAAAGGTCCTGTCTGATGGAAAGAGCAGCAAGCTTGGAAACCCTCTTGGCAGAAGTGATGGAAACAAGGAACACTACCTTCACTGTCAGGAAACGGAGAGACACTGTTCTAAGGTGTTCAAAGGGGGGCTTCGTAAGGGTATTAAGGACCATATGAAGGTCCCAGGAAGGATACCTGTGAACCACCGGTGGGTGCAGGTTAGAAGCCCCTTTCAAAAACCTCCTGACTGAAGGGTGATGGGATAAGGAAGGAAGCAAACCCCATGAAAGGACTGAGGAGAGGGCCGCAACTTGCCTGCATAAGTTGTTGGGGACCAAACCTTTCTCCAGCCCATGCTGAAGGAAGCTAAGAACTTCTGGCAACTGGGCTAAAGCCGGAGAAAGACCCTCTCTGAGGCACCATCGGGAAAAAGTCTTTGTAGAAGGTTTGCAAGACGCCAGGATAGTGAAGATGACCCTTTCTGGAAAATCAGTCTCCTCTAGCTGCTGCCGCTCAAGTGCCACATGGTCAGCTAGAACCACTGGGGCTCTGGGTGGAGCAGGGCTCCCTGGTGAAGGGAGATTAGATGGGCAGGGATCCTCCAAGGAGAAGCTACAGATAGGTTGACCAGGTCTGCAAACCAGGGCCTCCTTGGCAAATAGTGTGCCAGGAGGAGGAGTTCTGCTTGTTCCTCCAACATCTTCTGAATTACTGCCGGAATGATGGGGAGCGGGGGAAAGGCGTAGAGGAGACCCGTGGGCCATCTGCACCGAAGAGCCTTGGTCCCCTCCGTTCCCTGGCAAGGAAACCTGGTGAAGAATCTGGTGACTTGGGCATTTTGAGGAGTGGAGAAGAGATCCACCTCCGGTGTTCTGAATCTGAGGGAAAGATCCCTGAATAGAGACAGAGGAATGGACCATTCTGCCTGGTCGACTAGGCTCCTGCTGAGCCAGTCAGCCTGGGAGTTGCCGACCCCAGAGATGTGGTCTGCCGAGATCGATAACAGGTGTTTCTCTGCCCATAACCCCAACAGTAGAGCCTCTCTCATGAGGGCTTTGGACCTCATCCCCCCTTGCCAGTTGACATGAGCCTTTGCGGCCATGTTGTCCGTAGGACTAGAACATGAGAACCGGTCACTGATTGCCTGAAATGCTTGAGAGCCAGAAAAATGGCTCTGAGCTCTAGCCAATTTATGGGAAGGGTCTGCTGTGACCTGGACCAAACGCCCTGAGCTATCTGGCCCTGCATATGGGAACCCCAACCCTGGCATCGGTTATCACTAGCCTGTCTGGGTCCCTGAACTGGAGTCCCCTCCAGATTGACGGGGAACGCCACTAATTGAGAGATCTCCGGATTTGTGGCAGGAGTGGGACCTTGATGGATGAGTGGCTGATTCCTGCTTGTTGGTAGGAAAGCAGGAACCATTGGAGGGCTCGGGAGTGGAGCCGAGCCCATAGGACGATGCCAATACAGGAAACCATCTCTACCAGAAGTTTGGACAGCAGCAACAGGGGGACAATTTGATGTTGCTGGATCTGGCTGATGATCTCTGCAAGGCACTTTCTACGAGCTGGGGACAGGAAAACCTGGCACAATGTGGTATCGATGACTGCTCCCAAGTGTTGCAATTTGGTTGTGGGAGAGAGCTGGCTCTTTTTGGTGTTGATGGAAAATCCATGGCTCTGGAGATATGACAGGGTAATTTGCAGATCCCGATGGCCCACAAGGATGGAAGAGGACAGAATCAAAATGTCGTCCAAGTAGCATTGGATCCTCACTGGAACAGAACGCAGAGTTGCCATCAATGCTGCCAGAACCTTTATGAAGACCCTTGGAGCCGATGAGAGGCCAAAGGGAAGTGCTTGATACTGGTAATGTATTCTGATAACAGAATTGGGTATTCTGATAACAAAAATGAAGAAACTGGCGATGATGAGGCCAAATTGGGATGTGGAGGTAAGCCTCGGTGAGATCAATGGAAGAGAGGAGGTCGTCCTCCCGAACACTCTCTAAAATAGAATGCAGAGTCTGCATTTTAAATCACCTGTATTTTACACATTGGTTGAGAAATTTTAGATCAAGGATGGCTCGCCACTCCCCACCCCCCCGAGGCTTTGGGAATGATGAAAAGGCAAGAGTAAAGCCCACGTCCCTGTTGAGAGGGGGGAACAGGTTGAATAGCCCTGATTTCAAGAAGGTGCTGAATGGCCTGATTCATGAGGGCTTGCCTTGAAATGTCCCAAGAGACAGGACAGATCAAAAAATTTTGGGTGGGGTGGGATTAGGAAGTCCAATTATAACCCTGACCTAATAGTGCTGAGCACCCAGGCGTCCGTCATTGACTCCTCCCATTTGGAGGCAAAGTAGGCTAGGCGACCTCCGATGGGTGGGAGAGTTGTACCTGAATAATTATTCCATTTACTATTGTTATACATATATACACAGATATATATACATGTATACTTTTTTCTTTTAAGAATTCAGTGTGTATTTTAATGGAATGTACCAAGCAGAATTCGATTGAAATAGGTATGTGTTATAAAATAGAGGTTAGAAAATGAATGTTATAACTGTAAAGATGTAACTTAAATTTTTAAATAAGATTTGAAAAAAAATACAAAGGTGTTACACTCCAGTCTAGTAACTACAGGGGAAAATTTGTTTTATGTGAAAAGATAATATGAAATTGTAAACAGGACAAATGAAAGTATAAAAATATTGATTAGAAAGATTTTAAAAATTAGAAAAAGATATGTAATTGAATTAAGAAAGGAATGAGATAATTTAAAATAAGGCTATAGGAAGTAAAGAAAGGGAAAAGCTATTGAAAAAATTGTGAAAATAGTTATAAGATATGGATTAGAATGTATAAGATAAATATATATTGAGTTTATGTCTGTAGGGAGAAGAGATAACCCGGGGCCACGCTGTTCTCAAAAAAAGATATTTTATTTGTATTTGTATGTTTTGTGAAAACTTAAATGAAACTTTTATTAAAAAAAAGAAGCTAAGCAAGCCATTACATATATCCAGAGTTATTAGGAACTGAATCAGTTATGGATATGTTAATTGTTATGTGCCTTTGAAGATAACTTTGTCCTAAAGTACTTCTGGAGCACTTCCCATAAACTTTAAAACTTTACTAGTAATATTTGATAAAATAAAAAAGAATATTATTTTAAGAAAAATCAAATAATTACAGGTCAAGCCGGTACAAGGAACTTAAACGAGGAATTCATTTGGGTCTTTTCTTTTTATGCAGACTTTGGTAAAAGATGGCATACTTTTTTGCTTTTCAAATTCTCATGCTGTTTCTCAATTTTGAATAAGCTAGTTCAAAGAAAGAAAAATTCTTTCTGTATCAGAAGAGGAAACTGCTACTTCTAAAAAGGCAATAGTCTTTGAACTGAAATGTTCAGTAATCTCTGATTTAGTGGTCTTTTAATCCAAATATTTAAGGGATTTTCCAGCAAGTGACTTTCTTTAAAGATCGTGCAAAGATCATGTTACATAACAGCCAACTTTTCTTTAGCAATGAAGGATTGGTCTTGTTACTGAGTATGTTGATTAGAATATGAGTTAGTGACCATTTTTATTTTAAAGGCTTTCAATTTGCTGTTCCTTCCCGATTTCAACAGCATCAGAACTAAAAGGGCTTAAAAAATAGTCAATCTTTTTCAACCCATATTCAAAATGTAGGCTTTAACAAATCTGTTCATTTCTTCACAGGTTTTTTTTTAGGGAAATTGCCATCGAAGTAGGGCAATTCTTGATATGGTACTCCAAACAGTCCATTAATTTGTGCTATTAAACATTAATAGTAATGTTAATTTTGTCCCTCTGTTTTATTAAGAGCAGTTTTTGCATGTGCTTATTGCCTATTTTGCAGTGTTACTGCATCACTATTGTTTCTGGAGCATCAAAGTGTTGCCGGATTGGTTTAAATGAATATTATAGAGTCTAATGCTAGTTTGAAGTTTTCCTTCTTTTAAAACATATTCTCAACTTGCATATAGTTGCAGCATTATCCATGGCAAAGCTTATATGCTCTGCATGTGAAAGTCTTTTGCAATTTTTTAAATAATATTTGCTATTATTTGTAAACATTTAGCAATGTCTGTATTTCCTAAAGAATCACTTGTTTCTTTGAATAAGGCAGTGGTAGTCAACCTGGTCCCTACCGGCGTTCCAGCTTTCATGGTGGGCGGTAGGGGTTTTGGCGCCTACTTTATAAATCACCATTACTGTGGAACCGGTGGGCAGTTAGAAAAAACTTTACTACTAACAGAGATGCAAAAGCGGGTGGTAGGTATAAAAAGGTTGACTACCCCTGGAATAAGGTGTCACCTTGTTGATACATAAGTATACACGATAGAACTATTGTGCTACTGATTGATCTGCTCTTCAAAATAAGGAGCAACAATTTAGTTGTCTAGGTTTTTCAGCACTTCTTAATTTCTTCACACGTTATCTTCACAGTATCTCTTGTGTTGGGTAAACTATATACTACTTGAAGCAGTGTGTACTCACATGGAAAGGAAAAATTGTTCTATGTACAATCTGAGGAATTTGTTTTTATCAATTGCATCTTGCTGTAATGTGCTGTAATGCTGTTGTTTTCTGTACAATCTTATGTATATAGCATTTTATTTTGTATAATGTAAGGTTTGATATTTTTGTAATGGTTATGGTGGTATTCTATGTTTTTGTGACATGTATAATACAGATGGGATACTGCTATCAGATTACTCTGAATGCTTGGCAGAAATAATGACGTGGGATATGATATAGCAAGACTGCTAATCAGCCTTTTATGTTAGGGATGGATCCACCTAAATGAAAAATAAACATACAGTAGAAAAATAAAATATATTGGAAAAAAACTTCAGGTTGCAAGGCTTCGGCTGTGGCAGGAATCCGCTTCTCTGCGGGTCCCTGCTGCGCTCGCCGCTGAGGTACCCCCGATCCAACTGGATTTGGGGGTTGTCGCTACCCTGAAGGGGCAGCGGAAGATAGAGGAGATCCGGGCAGGGGTCTGGGGATATCGCACCCCCTTTCCCCAGCCGGCTAGACTTCTTTTTCCTGAGGCGGTGGAGCGGCTGTCAGTAATGGCAGCCACAAAGAAATCTTCAACCGGATAAGATTGTGCAGGAGGAAGAGCCAGAAGGAGAAGTTTTCTTGGCTGAACCGGGACATTAAGTTACTTTCAAAACACCCTGGAAACCTGACTTTTGGATTGATACATTTGTTTCCAAAAGAATTTGTTACAACAGCGAAAGTGCTGAAGGAAAGTTCACTCCCCTTCCTTACAGAGAAAGCAAAGGAGCACAGAAAAACCTGCTTTTTAAAGGTAAAAATAAGCTCTTTGTTACAAGTGGGAAGGAGAGGACAAAAAAAAAAATCTTTAAAACTTTGTTAGAGGAGACGCCTTGAAGATTATAAGACCATCAATTAACTGTAATACAGCTTTTAAAATACATTTGGGATTTGCCCCTGGAGGAAAAATTGTAAAGAGAAGAAGAGGAAATAATTTTTGTTTGTTTGGATTGTTTGATAACTTTGACATTTGGAAATTTTTAAGATTGAAAACATATGGGTTGTTTTTAAAAATTTACAATGGCACCATCTGTGGATGAACTAAAAATGGAATATGAAAAATTAAAAGAAAGACAGCAAAATGGCAAGGATTCCTTGGGAGCTGCCTTCCACTTTTTAGAAATGGCGGTTTCTACGTACCAGCAAATGCTTGAAGAAGAAGGAGAAGGAGAAGAAGAAGAAGAAAAGGAAGTAGCCATCTTTAATGGACTAAAAAATTCGATTAAGAAAGAAAATGGGAAGAGAGGAAGGAAAAATGAGAATTTAAGATTTAATAAAACAACCAAGAAAAAGAAAAATAGGGTGAAAAAAAGGTACAATGTTAGAAAGCAATTGAAAAGAGAATTACAACAGAGAGGGGAAGTTAAAAAGGGGGAGGCTAGGAGAGAGGGGGGCAAAAAGACCAGACCGGAGAAGAAAGGGAGGGAAAAAGAAAAAAAAAGCCACGGGCTAGAACAAAATCTCAAAAAGCAAATTTTTTTTAGAGATAAAGGATAATGGATAGTGCATAATTAAAGAAAGATTCTGCACGAGTACATAAGATAGTATTGTAGTATTTGCATTTGAAATAATTTATTGGAATATTTAATAAAATATTAATGTTTAATAATGATAGATTTCAATACTTAATAAAATATTAAGGAGAATGTGTAAAATGATTAATGTTTAGTTATAGTTTAATTCGTTATTGTCTTAATGTTATTATAAACTTAGTATTTTATTTTCTTATTCTAAAATAATGTATTAATCAGAATTAGAATTAGAATGGAAATTATATATTTAACTATACTATAAGTTTATTATTCTTTTATTTTAAGATTTAATATGTAGAATGTACTATGCAGAATCAGGATGGAAATTATGTATTATTTAAGTTTTACTTTAGGGAAAGGCGTCACACTTTAAAAGTGATTACAGGGGAAATTTTTTGCTAAAGAGAAGAGATAAATAGATGATTGGAAAAGAACGGACAAAAGATATAAGCATAATGATTTTGAAATAAGATGAAATAAATAAAACATAATTAAGAGAGTGAAAAGACGGGAGAAGTTATATAGAAAATATAAAATGGTTAATAAGATATGAATGGTATATAAGGTAAGCATGAATTTGATTTAGGTCTGTTAAAAAAGATGTAACCCGGGGCTAAGCCACTTTTCAAAAGAAGTTTTATGTTTTGTGTTTTGATTAGTTATGTTTGATTGCGAATTAATAAAACCCTGGAGGAATGAAATTAAAGGGAGAGAAATTTGGAAAAGACATGTATAAATGACAATTAAGGAGGTTTTATTTTTTTATGTCTTGTTTTATGTTATGTATTTTGTGTGCTTATGATTGATTGAGAATTACTAAAACTTTGATAGAAAGAAATATAATTGAACAAAAGTGAAGGGAGAAATAATGAGAAATTTGGAAAAGATATATATGTGTAAATGGAAATGTGATAATGTGGAACTATGTTTTAAAAAATAATGCTTTATTTGCCTTGTTAAAATTTATAAGTAATTCTTAGAAAGGAGGTTTTATACTTTTAAGTTTTATGTTTTGTTTGTCTTCAAAAATCAATAAAACTTGTTATATATATATATATATATATATATATATATATATATATATATATATATATATATATATATATATATTTCAATTTCATTAAAGAATCATAGTGTAATAAAATGATTTTTTATTCAGACTTGAGAATTCCAGTATTGTAGTAAGGAGGGTATACAAAAGCTTTCACCATATAAGATGGATAGTGCTTGAGGAAAATAAACCCAATATGATCTTATCTTACAAAGACATACGATTATTTCAGGTTTACTCTTGTTTTGTTTATTATGATATAGTTGCACTAACAGAAATTTCCAAGTTATTTTAAAATCTGGTGACAAATTCACATTTATCTAAATATCATGAAACCACACAATGGATATTATAATTTTTGAATGCATATAACTGTACCACCTGTACCAAGTCATCTGCCTGCAAATCCAGAGGTAATGAATCAAAAGACACTCCTAAACTGTGAATCTGATAGTTGAAATACAGTCCCTTCCAGAGCAAGTTTAATTCCAAATCAGTTTTTTTTAACTGAGCAGTAACATTTGTTTCTTCTATTGAATTTCTAGCTGTTTATTTTAATCTGTTGTCATTTCCCTGAAAATGAAATTTGGGTATCTATTTTTAGTTGATTGCTTTTTTGTTTTTTCTCCACTGGCTCCTGCTTTAGGCAAGCAATGTTTTGCAAAATCTGACAATGCTGTTTTACATGATTCTGGCCATAATGAACTATATCATTATATAAAATGATGGAACATTGCAACTTCATAAAATAAAATAAAATCATTTAATTGTAAATAAGATAACTTCCCAGGTTGTACTTTTGATGAAAAACATGAATTGGCTTCCTTTTACATAATTCCTGATATCTAGATTTCATTTTAAAACCAACCACTATCATTCAGCAAAGTCAAGAAATAATGAAAAAGAAAGGTTATTTCTTTGGCTTAATCAGGGCTGTCAAACTTGAGGCCCGTGGGCCGGATGCGTCATGCACTGGCCACACACACACACCCAGTTTAGCGAAGTGGGGAAAAGTCATGATACATTACATGATGATGGCTTGACAACACAAGTTTGACACCCATGCCGTAAATCAATTCTTAAACTGAAAATGCCATAGCTAGCAACAACAGTCAAGTTGTAAAATTGTTTTTGACACTTTATCTCTCCCAGGTTTGCTACACTGAGAGAACAATCAAATCCCTCATTTGAGACCCTTCCCTTTGTGTTAATGCCTTCTGCAGAGTTTTTCCCAAGCATGATTACTCCATCTTCCTCAGGAATCATACACAGCTCTGGAACTGTTACGTTATTTTACATTCTGCATACTTTTGCATCAGATTGATTATATGGTGGCTTTGTACTGTATTTTTTAAACCTCCTGTAAACCTTGTAATTATGTGCAAATGGGTGGGTGTGAACTGTGAACCACCTTGGGAGCAATGGGTAAAAAAAGTTCGCCCAGGCACGATTTATCCAAAGCCATGGCTACCCTTAGATTCCAGGTCATAACTAGAGCTTCGGGAAAATCATGCAACAAAGCCCCTGGGAAAACTATGCAACAAAGCCCCATTCAGGTCCATCAGTCACTTGGGGATGGAGTACTCAAATGGATCTAGGAGTTGTGTAAGAGAATCTCAAGGATATCAGGGCATAATCTGACCATGATTAGGGTAGACCCCCCACCAGATCTCATTGCCATTGCTCCAACAAGAATATCATATTTGGTATGTGACTACTGTCCTTGGTTGGACCTGAGATGATCTGGAACAGGCCCATGGCTGCCATAGTGATCATAAAAAAAGTAAAGGTTTCCCTGTCAGTCATGTCCGACTCCAGGGCACAGTGTTCATCTCCAATTCTTGGCCAAGGGAACCGGTGTTGTCAGAAGACCATTTCCATGGTCATGTGGCCTGCAAGGCTATACACCAAAGGCACATGGAACACTATTACCTTCCCATCATAGTAGTACCTATTAATCTACTTGCATTTGCAAGCTTTTGAACTGCTAGATGGGCAGGAAGTGGGGCAACTAATGTGAACTCATCTCATTGCATGAAACTTGGGTCTCAAACCTGGGCTGTCATCTCTCCAGCTGACAAGCTCAGCATCTTTAACCACTGAGCCGTCGCACCCCCCTTAGTGACCATGAATTCCTAGTCAATTCTGAGGCCAGCCCAGTGGTGGCAATTTGAAGTCGCACAGAACCATAAACCTGGGGAATTCTGGTGCCAAATTACCGTAAATTCAGTTGTTACCACAAACATGTAAAGATTCTGTCATTTTAATCTGGATAATTCTCAAGTTTCCTTAGAGTCCTTGTCATGGAAATAATTCTATTACCATAAATCATGGCAGATTGATTTGTTTCATGAATTGAGTGTTTAACATTGTTAATATATTTAATATAACAATATATGTAATATTTTGCTTTTATTATTGAATTAAATTAATTTTTGAACATTATTTTAAAATAAAATCATAATTTTGGTTTATGAAATAATTCTTAAGTGCTGTTAGCAAAAATAGATCAAATAGAAAAGCTTTAAAGCCTCTTATTTCAGTGGGAAAGTTGTAGATAATTTTATACTGGTACTGCCTGGTAGCAAGTATAATCAAATTCAGTGGAGCTTTCTCTCAATGTAGTTGACTAAATTTTTCATGAATAATGAAAATGTTATTAATATTAATTGTTTTCCTTTAAGTGAAAATAGTAAATGATTGTAAGTTATACTAATATGACTCCTTTTACGCTATAGTATAAAAGAGTCAACTATCCTGTCTTCAAAGCATTCTTAAGCTATCCAAATTGTACAGTGCCTTTCTGCTGTTTGTTCTCACTGACAGCTATTCCTACATACTGTAGCAGTTCAGCTCATGTGTTCCTCCAGCCAAAAATGAAGGTCAGGAGCAGTGCTTAAGTAGGGGTGTTGAATCAGCTGTAAAATTAAGACATTTTAAAAAATCAGTTTTTCTGTCTGAGGATGGAACCTGGAGGGCTTTCTTTTTTTATGTATGGTCAGCCAGCCTTGTTATATAGCCAGGATTTTGCAATACTAAAAGTTCACCAGCAATAGGCACATTGTTTTCCTTGTGAATTTGGAGCTGTGAAAGAAGATTATAGCTCAGGATTCTTCTTAGAAGAATAAGTATTTCCTTCAGATTATCCTCAGAATTTCTGAGTAACATTTAATAAGCTAAGAAGAAATATACCTGTTTATGTTAACTTTATGCAGTTACTACAGCATACATCATCACTGCTGGAGAGCCCCTTCAGCATTGTGGGCCTTGCCCCAGTTGGCAATGTGTTTGATTCCAGTTGAATGCCTTAAGCCAAGGCTACCTACTGGAGCATCTCCTTCCAGTAGAATCCGCTTGTCCTGCAATCTGGAAGGAAATCTCTGTCTGTCTGTCTGTCTCTTCCACCCACCCACTAATCCATCCATCCATTTCTGTATCTATCATCTCATTTAGGAATCACTATGTCTCTCATAGAGAAGAGAGACAGCATAAAAGTAAAATGTTAACAACATTTTTAAGAACTGACTATAAATTTTAAAATAGAGGCAAGAATAATGAACAATTTTATATTAAAAGTTAATTTTAATGAACTTTTATTAAGTTAATGAACTGCCCTCTGGAATATTCTCACATTAGAGTTGAAGTTCACCCTACACTCCTGACTTCTGGAAAAGCGTAAAAACTTGGCTCTGCTGCTTGGGCTGGGGCCCCCACAGGGGCCTGCTACATTGGGGGTGGGGACTGATGGGGTAGAGAAGATTCTCACTCCTAGGTAACACATCATCTTGGTTTTTAACCCTTGACTTCTCTATTCAATTTTTCTAATTTTACTTGTTTTTAGTACTTTTTAACTTAACCCTAAAACTGCAGGCTTGTCTGTGAGCCCAAGTGAGATGGCAGAGCCAGATCTTTAGATATTTTCAAAAGACCAGGAGAATGAGGGCCTGCCTCATCTCTGGATGTGTGTGGGGAAAATGTTTCAAAGGTAGGGGCAGTGGCAGAGAAGGATCTCATGCATGATTGGGTGGGATGGGCTGATACGATGGGATGAAGACAGTTCCATGGGTAAACTGGCCCCATGCCATGTTTCTCTTACAGAAGTTGAGGGAAGAGACAGGAGTCTGGAGATATATGTTCTCAGTACAACTCTATCCTGTTGGTTGGCGTGTCCATAATATTGTTAATGTTTAGGCAAGCCACAATACTCTGGCTATTTCAATGAGTGTGGAGTTCTTGGTGCACTCTGAACTTGATCGTTTCCTTGCAGAAATTTCATTACCCAACTAGGTAACATCTTCAGTGTTAGAAAGGAATGAGTTTTGCTGTCTGTTTATATACAGTGGCTATGTGTTGGTGGTAGTGTTTTTTTCTTCTTGGTAATCCCTTCATTAGGCTGTTGTTTACTACTTAATTGTTTGTCTGAGTTGGTGGTTCCTTGATTGGGATATTGTATACTGCTCAATTGTTGGCATGGTTTAAATTCTGGTGTTAAATCTTTACTTAACTGAGTGCAGATTGCTGGTGAGGAGGTATTTTGGTATTTTTTGTTTTTGTTTTAACTTTTTAGTTGTCCTTTTTGAATAATATGTAAATGTTGTTTACCTCTATGTGCCAGTTGATAGTTGGTGTGTCTGAATGCTAGGTTTCCAGGAATTTTCTAGCAATGTTGCACTTAACTTGGTCTAGATTCCCAGTTTCCTAGTTGAAATGATGGTTAACCTTGTCCATGTGTTGTGCAATTAACATGTATTTTTTAGAGTTTTGGAGATTGTGATATAGGATTAGTAGATGTTCTAACTCTGTGTTACTCTGTTTTTAAATAATTGTTAAATGTATTTTTGTGAAATGTGAATCGGCTACAGTTGTTTTAAAGTGGGCCAAATATAAACTTAAATAAATAAACAAAATTTTATTTTTCTATATGTGCATGTAGAAAGGTTACAGAATGACCAATTTTGTCCTTGCCTTGTCTTGAGACTGAAAACAAATGTCCAGGTTACCCTGTAGATTTCCACAAATTTGATCTCGTCATTGTCTTGGGTTCATTAGTTAGAGTTAGGGTAACATAAGTTAATATCCCGTAGTACACCAATGACTGTATCTTTTGTGTCTCTGAAAAAGACCTCAACATTCTACTGTAAACTGGTATTTTTGTCTCACTCTTCTTGAGCTAAGTGTTCCATTTGTCTTAGGTTTCATGGATTCCTTCTTTTTTAATCTAATTTTATGTAATAATTTGTACTAAAATTTACAGATACATAGATAAAAAAACTAATCAAACTAAGAATAATATAAAATAATATTACAAACTTTTAAAAGGTACAAAGAAAAAAAAGAAAAAAGATTTATAAAGAAATTATTCCTCTCTCCTTTATATATATATACATAGAATACATTCTTCATTCTATGCAAAACTGTTTCTGACAAATTGATCATGATTTGTAGTGCCATGAGTCATTTTTATTAATTTACATATAAAACTGAACATGTACAGTAATTACAGTCTCAGTGGACTATGAATCACTGTGCTTCAGCATAGAAAAATAACTATTATCTATAACTATAAACTGATAGGGACAGTCCACTTTTGCTTACAGTTGGCTTTTCTAACTATTGGGCAGATTATGTCACTTACACACATACCCTTCTCATCTTTGGCTGGAAACAAAGGACAATGGATAATTTACCAAGTTTTTTTCAGCTTTTTTTAAGGAAATGTCAAAATGGTATGCTTATTTCAAGTAAGTGTTTTGTTAGTTCCCTGTATTATACAGCTTACACAGTTTTCATTTCATATGCATGCCGCCAATGTTTTTGTTCACAGATTTTTTAAAAAATTGTTACTTCCTGGTTTCTGAAAATATTTACAGGAGCATAGGAATTTGAAATGTGTTTCCTGTTCTGTTTATCACACATTTCATCAATATTGTTCAAGCTGAGCATGTCAGTCAAAATTTTACTGGTAAGAATTTAAATAAGGATTCTGATTATCATGCATATTTTATTTATAAAGCAAGACTACAGATAGATTTCTTAAATATTAATGCTTGACTCATTTGTTAAGTAATCCCAAGTGTACATTTTTGCTTATGAATGTAAATGCCTTGTTGGATCTAGCCCAACATGGCTAATCCAGACTAACAATTAATCAGTCCAATATTCTTTGCAAAAATTTCATCAAGTAGTAGACTTTGGAAGTATGCCAATTCACTGTTTTCTATCTTACCAAGTATAGTGGATTTTTTTTCTTAATTGAATCTTATAATTTAATTTAATCTTATAATTTATCTGTTGTCTCTTATAGAACTTTACATTGGCTTCCTTCAGACTTGAGCATGATTTTTTTAATATCTGGTTTTGTAATATAATATCCTTAAAACTGCTGTATTTTGGAGGATTCAATTTGTCTAGCCAGTTCCTATCCCTTGAAGTTATAAAGAACAATGTGTGACCCACATGGCCCCACATTTTAAAAAATGTACTCTCTAATCTGTGTTGTAGGTTGCTTGAAAACATTTTTAGCAATAAGTTAAAGTTTGAAAAAAAAGTAAAAACAAAATGTCTTTTATAAGTAAATATTTTGTAAGTTAAATTTGGTTTATAAAATTTGGTTTAACGTAATTTAAAATGGATTATTATTTAGCATTTTAAATTGCATTTCTTTCTTTCTTATTTGATGACAAAGTTTGAATGTTACTTTACATATGTGCGCATATGTGTGTGAAGATCAGTGGTGGTATTCAGCAGGTTCTGACCAGTTCTGGAGAACCGGTAGCGGAAATTTTGAGTAGTTCAGAGAACCGGCAAATACCACCTCTGACTGGAGATTTTAGAGTATCCTTCCCCTGCCACACCCACCAAGCCATGCCCACTGAACCAGTAGTAAAAAAATTTGAATCTCACCGCTGGTGAAGATAGTAAGAAAAAGAGGGTGCTATATTCTGAAAATGTAGCGTCACTGTTTGGCACAAGTATATATGAAAACGTGTTGTCATCTCGCTCTAATACTATCTGGATTTTGAGGAAATATTTAGCTTTATCTAGTTTTTAAATATCATTTTATGGGGTTAGTTTTTATTCAGACCGTCTTTTTAGTGCTACATAAGCATGGAGTATAGCCTTCGGGCTTTTGTGATGTTAAATACAAATCTTGAATTCCTTTTTGAAATTTAGAAATAAAGTGATTTCCAAATTTCTCCTAGCTATAATCATATTTTTTGGTATATAATTAGGAATATCAGTTTTGTCTCTATACCATTGTAAAATAGGAATCTATGATTATTCTTTGTATTTTCAGGAAATACCAGATCTTTTGAGACTCAGATACAGATGCTGGCACTTTCTGTTTGACTAAAAAATATGTGAAAAATGTATCTAAGGAGTAAAAACAGAATAGTAGCTATAAAACTGAGAAGGACATCGTGGCTTTATTTATTTATGTAGCGTTGGTTTAAATAACATTCTGTTATCCATTTTCCCTTGCTGCAAACCATTTTTTTCTCATTTGCTGGATAGATTTTTGACAGCCAGTTTTAAAGTGCCTTTGGAATCCATTTTCAGCTAGTTCAGCTAAGCTGGCTGAGGAACTCTGGGAGTTGAAGTCCACAAGTCTTAAAGTTGCCAAGGTTGGAGACTCCTGCTAAAGCGTTGTCAATAGTAGGGAACAGGCTTCTCTTGCAGAAAATAGCAGGATCAATCTCTGGCATCTGAAGTTATGATCTGTTAACAGGTTCTTGGACAATGCTAAGAAAGCTACAGTTAATAATCGTAGTAGACAACACTGATAGAAATAAAATACTATGGTGATTATAGTTTGTTATGTTCTGGTGTCAAGCTCTCTGTAGCATGACTTAACTCTTTACAGGTGGCTACTATTTATGACTATCACTATGTATGTTTTCTTTGAAGACTTTTCTTTCAGCTCTGAGGTGAAGAAGCTTCTTGGATGAGAAGCGAAATGTCTTCAAAGAAAAACCAGAAAGTCCGGTTGCCTCTTGAAAAAATACACTTTCTTTTATTGTTTATTTTGTTAGTATAAATACATAAAAATATACCTGAAATTAAATATATAAATATACACTGAAGCTCAGAATACTTCTTGAATCTGAAAAAAAATGGGCTGGAATCTTTAAAAGCATATTTGTACACTTTTTAATGTGCTCTAATGAAAGTTGTTGATTTTCCAAAACAAGACTAGTGTGTTTATTGGATTTTTCTGGAAATTATCCCCAAATATCCTTATTGTTAGTCAAAAAGTTTATCAGTTAGTGAGAAGAATGGCATGGAGAATGATTTCTGTTATATAGCTGAATTAATCATGAACTCCACCTTTGGGACAACTGTTCATAACAATAATGCCTCAGAACTGGTGCTTTATGGACCTTAAAACACTTCCAGCTATCATAAAACATTGCACTGCAGTCTCAGTCACATAACTGCATTTTGGGCACTTGGAAACCTGCTCACATTTATGATTGATTGCCAATTGCCTTGCAATCAGGTGATCACCATTTGCAATCTTCTCTGCCAGCTTCTGTGGAAAGTCAATGAGGATGCCGCAGGGAAGGTTGCAAGCTGACGGAATATTAAATTTGGGGTTCCTTTTCCCAGCATGCTCAGAGACTTTCCTTCTCCTCTGTTCAGGCAAAGGAAATCCTCCTGCTGACTGAAGGAACAGACCTCAAATCTGGTAAAAATGCTAGTGAATGCCATAATTCTGGGAGGTTTAGAAAACTTGGCTTCACTAGTGCTTTCTCCTCTGGAGGAGAAAATGCTAACAAATACCATTATTTTGAAAGACCCAAGTCCTGTCCCTGGCACACCACTTAACAACAAGATCCAGGATTGCTTTCATTGAGTGAAGCAATCATGTGACATCTTGTTTAACAACTGCTCTGCTTAAAAGCCAAGATTCCGGACCCAACTGTGGTTGTAAGGGGAGGATTACCTTTACATTGTTTAATCAAAGCAGTCTGGAGTACACTAGCCCCACATAATTAAATTGACAGAGCAGATGTTATGGAAAATGGGTGATCCATCAAGTAGCCTGGCCCTATGCTACTATGTAGGGCTTTATAGGTAACTACCAGCAGCTTGAATCACACACAGAAGGAACCTGACAGCTAGTGCAGCTCATGAAGTAGAGCAAGCAAATTGAAACATACCCATTATTGCTTGTGCCACTGCATTCTGAATCACTAAAACCTTCTGGCCAGCCCCATATAGAATGCATTGCACTTGTGGATGTATATGAGTGACTGCCTAAAGAGTTCCTCAATCTAGAAAAGGGCACAACTAGTACACCAGATCAAATTATGAAAAAGGCTTCCAGCCACAGTTAACACTTGCTTTTCAAGAGCAAATGCAAATTGCATGCCAAACTTGAAGGGGGAAGTACTACCCAATCCAAGGTCCAAGATGAAATATCCACCCAAAGATTTGGGTGGCTAATCAGTGTTGGTGGGATTGAGTTGTAGACAGTTCCTCCTCATCCAAACCCACAAAGCTTCCAGACACTAAGACAGAATCTTGGCAGCCTCACTTGGCTGACTCAGGGTCAAAAAATATAATTGGTAACAGCATACAGATGACCAGCAGTTGACTGGTTGGAGGGTGTTAGTTTGGGGGAAGAGAACTTCCTCCCTAGATCTTTTTTGTGTGGGTGGTCTAAGATTCTACTCTCTCACTCATCCTTTTCAAATTGTAAGCCCTCTCTAAGTAGTTTACAGAGATTGCCCCCAACAATCTAGGTCCTCATTTTATTGACTTCAGAAGGATGGAGGTCTGAGTCAACTTTGAGCCGTTCAGAATTGAACTCCTAGAGAGAGAAGTGAGTTAGCCTGCAGTTCTGCATTCTGACCACTGTGCCACCATGGCAGTGACAGAAACTGTCAATGGCAAACCATTTCCATATTCTTGCCAAAATAATTTATTTATTTATTTATTTATTATCCCACCCTTATTATTTTATAAATAAGGCGATGAGCATTACTAATACCCTTTCCTCCACCCATATTCCCCACAACAACAGCCCTGTGAAGTGAATTTGAGAGAGAATGGCTTGGTTCAAATTCACCCAGCTGCCTTTCATGTCCCAGGTGAGATTAGAACTCAGTCTCCTAGTTTCCAACCTGATGTTCAACCACTAGACCAGACTGGCTCTCTGATTGAATGGTATTGCCTATGTAATCAGCAGGAATGAAGCTTTTTAATATTGTTTTTATCTCTTGAAAAGAATCTAAAGGCAATTTTCAGTAATCTTAACGCTTTACTTTAAGAGGGTGAATTTTTGTATTTTTTAGTTGTATGACATTTCTAAAATGACAGATGAGATGGACTAAAAAAGAAAATTTGCTGTTGAAGCAATTTGTATTGCAGTTCGCAACAAGTTGTGTTATGTGATATCTTGTGGACCATTCCCTTATTTTTGGCATTATATCAAAATCTAGAATAATGAATCCAAATTTTATTTTGTTTTTAACTTTAAAATAGAACTGTGGAAGGTTTTTGTTTTTCAGACTAGCAGTGATAAAAAAGGGAATATTTTAACTCAGTCCCTTTTTGCTATTTATATATGACACTGGGGAGGAATACAACTTTTAGCCAGTGATTATTAGGACTTCCGCTATTGTGAAATTGTTGAAGCAAGTCTTTTAGGTCTGTAAAATGTTAATACTTTTCTTGCAAACATTAGTAAAAAAAATGTTACAATTAAAAATATTTTAAACATGCATTTAGAATGCTTTATCATGGCCATGTCAACAAATCCATTTATGGTCAGTGGATTAATTATCGTAGTTTGTTATACCAACAATTCCTGAAATTGTGAAGACTTTTAATAAGTAGTTATATTATGTAAAGTGATCAATAATTTTCTGTTTTTCAGGCAAGCCTTTCACATCTAAGGTGAAGCAGATGCGATTGCATAAAGATGACTTTGAAATATTGAAGGTGATTGGCCGAGGTGCCTTTGGGGAGGTAAGATTTAGCACCTGTATGTTTTTGCACCATATATAATAAAAAATTTACTACTACTATAGAAACATAGTGCATATAATTAAACTCCGGAAAACATCTCTGAGGTTTCTGATATACACCATACAGTATGTAGCATGTCATTAGATTTAATGATACATTTGCCTTTTTATGCTATAGTTTATAAGTCTTTTTCATTATACCAATGCCGTATGTCTTTTATTTTTTTGTTAATTTTTAATGGATTGATAGGCCAAAAATCATATCTGATGGTAACCAACTATACATTATATGATTGTGAAGATCAAAAACTATGAGACTGTATTATTCAGAAAGTTCCACTTTACAAAGAGTTTTTGAGTACCTGTTTAGTAGGTTATGATTTTATAATGGAAGTAAAAAGGCTTCACTATCTCTAAAGTATCTTTCAGAAAAGTTACGGTTAGTGATGAACACATCAATTATGGATGATGTTTTGTGGCTAAAGGACCACAAGAATGAGCTGAAAATTACTTCCTTAATATCCAGAGTTCTCACCTGCCCATAATAGGTGAGCTGCCCATTCACCTTCCTCTTTAATCTTTCCTCTTTTCCCTTAGAGATCAGAATGGGGAGAATTTCTCCATTCAGTCTGCATCTTCCTTCCAATGCTAACCATTGTCAATTTTACATCAGTCAGTGAAAGACCGTATGCTCCTTGCCTCCTAGCGTGATACCTTCTGTATTCTGATACTAGCACTACTTTGGCTCCTTGATGTCTGCTGTAGTAATATATTGGCCAGAGTTATTGTAAATGGCTTCCTTGGTGTTACAAGATTCTGTTATTTGAGATGCAGTCATAGTTTGCGTGACATTATGTACAAAGTAAGGAATATGACCTTGATGAAGATATATGGAAACCATTACCTAGGCCAAAGAGGCTGAAGCACTTTTTTAAAAGTCCAGAATAATGACATAACTTTGAGAAGCAGCTGAGGTATATGCATCTCTGAGTCACTGAAGTATAAGAAGAATGAGCAGATCCAGCACAATCAGGCTTGCAAAATTCTGTTGTTATAGCTAACCTCAATAATATTAGTAATAGTAGTAATTATAGTAGTACTAATAATACTGGTAATTTTAACTCATCAATAATATTCTGTTTCCTAAAGGTAGAAAAGACAAACAGGATATTCAAGAAGTTGAACTCCTTTGCTTTGAAGGATGTACACTGCAGGTAATCCTCAAGTTACAAATGTAATGGAGACTGCCAGTTACATTTATAACCCGAGGATTTGTTGGAGTGAATCACGTAAAATGAACATGGAAACTCCCTGCTTTTGCCCACACATTTTCTAATCGAATGTGCTAAGGGCACGAAGTCTCTCAGTGTGGGAATGGCCACGCGGGGCCTAGTGATGAAATAGGCCACTCAAGGATTCTCTCAGCCCACTGAGGTATCTCATGCTCCTCACAATTGCTTCCCCCCACATCTTGCCACGCCGGGTCTCACTTACTCGCAAAGATCTAGTGAGCTGTCTCCCCTCTGCCATGGTTTCTTTGTATCCTGGAGCTCCAAAAGCAGAGTGGTGAGAGTAGAAGGGTCTGCTCAGCTTGCAATCTCTCTCTAGGAGTCTTTGCAAGAAGCCCTTGCCACATCCCTCCCAGCCTCCGTTTTTGACAGCAAGGGATTTTTACACAGACAGTCAGAGCCTAGAGGGACACAATCTTCCTGGCAGCTTTGACAAAATTTAGATAGCAATATAGTTGTCCCTACTACTATTTTTTAATAAAAATATTGATGTTTTTCTAGATTGTTTCCAGAAAGTCATTTGAAGAATTCTAAGGAACTACAAAAAACATTTAGTAAGACTTTGCTACACTCCCTGTATAATTATGTGCCTCCCTAAAAATAATCTATAATCTAACAGCAGCCTGAACTTCAATTGAAAAATCTTAAATTATTGCTTTCAAGTTGATTCCAAGGTCAGATAAAGTTTGCTTTGGAGATATAAGAAGAATATATAAATGTATATATAAATTAGGGAATGGATTCTGATTTTTTGAAGATTATTCATATAGCCTTCATTCTGCATATATGGATATAGTTTACAGGGAAAGTAAGTCTACTGTGCAGGAACAGAGCCTTTTCTTAATTTAGAATACAGACTGCATGCAGCTCTCCAGTTTTTCATTACTTTAGTTCAAGGCAAGGACAGTTTATGCTAGTCTGGATAGACAATGCATATCTGCTACTGTTTGTGCCAAATGAATGCAAAACAGCTAATACTCTGGTTACTTCCTATATATTACTGTTTGATAGATTGATAGATAGATAGATAGATAGATAGATAGATAGATAGATAGATAGATAGATAGATAGATAGATAGATAGATAGATAGATAGATAGATAGATAGATATGTGTTTGGGTCTTTTCCCTTGTAAGATCGATACAGATACAGATACATACATACTAACATACATACATACATACATACATACATAAACATAGATACACACACACACACACACACACACACACACACACACACACACACACACATAATTCCTACAAAAGAAGCAATAGGGATCTGTTAGATTTATTTCCCCCTCAACTATCTTCATCCATTAACATATTTGAAGAAGGAAAGGAAAGGCAAATATGTTGATGTATAAAATACACAAGAGACCTAACTTAGTAAAGAAGGAGAAATCATTTGACAACAAGCCAGATGGCAATAACTGTTTGTGGGAAATATGGAAGAAGAATTTTGCCTTTTCCTTTTCCTTCAAACTAAAACCAAAATGTTTATATCAGCACATACCACAGATTTTTAGCAGGCTATTCATGGAGGAAAACACACTTCTAAAAACATTAAATATTCAGTTTTAATAAATCACATGGCAGACATTTTTGAGAGGCCAGGGAAAGTATGTGGTTATCACTTTACATTTCTATTCTATTTGCCGTTTCTATTTGCTGTTTGTGTGTGTGTGTGTGTGTGTGTGTTTAATAGTGATATAGATAAATTTCCAGTTGAGAGAAAACAGAATTTGAGCTAATCCATTTTGAAATACTTTGTGTTAATATGCAATAGATCTTAATTGTTTCAGATATGATCATTTTATGTTTTATTTGTAAGATTGATCCGCTATCAAGATCCACTATCACAGCTCTCATTCCTCCTATGAGCGTGGTGGGAGTCATAAAAATTATGTTTCTTTCAGCTTCTTAGAGATGGATGCTGTTATTAGAGCATTTGATATTCTGTAGAGGCCAGTACTACTGTTTGGGCAAAGAAGTCCAAAACTACAGTACATGGCTGCGATCTGTTTAATTTGATTGTCTAATAATGGACGCTCAAAAATACTTGGCTTTTTTCTTGCCGTGTTTAATAGTATATGTTTACATTGTGCAAAAAGACCCAAAGAAAGGTTAGGGTTAATTGATTACTAGTTCTAGATCAAAGCTTTAAGCTAATAAGATTAGTAGCTGCTAAGAATTACAGTACATATTTAAGCAAATAAGAATTCTCACAAGACATAAGGTTTCTGTACATGGAGTGGAGGGGGTTGGGAAGATTGCAAGCATGATAGTCAGCTTTGTTCTATGTGCCTGATATATATTGATTGGAGCATGCACAATTATGGTTGAAATTTCTTGAGTAATAACAGTTGAAAAAACTGTTTCATACTTGTAATGACTTTTGCTTCCATAGGGAAATGTCTTAATTATTGTTTCAAAGTTGTGCTTATGTCAGTAGTATGACCATTAGTTTCTAACATGTGTAGAACAAATATCAGTATAGGGGCTACTAAGTTAAATTATTATAATTCTAAATTAATAATCTCTATATAACTTAAGATTTCCTGTTCTCCACTTATAATGCTTACTATTAAGAGGCATTCCTATCTTCTAGTTGTGGATTTGGTCATATAAGCTATGATTTTATGAGTTTGAGGTCTAAAAATTATTTCTATATTTTATAATTTATTGCATCTCTGTAATTATCTGTCACGTTCAGTGTGAAAGTGCTCAACATACCGAGACTGAGTTATGTTGATTCATAATGTTGTTTTGATCTATGGCAGTAGTCTAAGCAACAGATATATGGATAGTACCAATGGGGAGAAGAAAAGGAATTTCAAAAGGCAATTTTAGATGCCTTTTTAGTCATTTTTACCATCTTAGTTATTTTGATTACCTTAGTTATTTTACAATTTCGTTGAGAGATTAAATACTTTTTTATGTTGTCTACTGTTGAGGTAATTCCCCATTAAGAGAATGAGCGCATACAGGGAGACGTATTTGAGAGTAGCGTTTGAATAATACACATACAGCACACAAATACACTGTACTGTAAATGTAGGTTTTTACTTCCAGAAACGTTAGGCAAAGTCCAAACAAGCAATCCAAAATCATTCACAGGTAGATCCGTCAGTTTTTTCAATCCAGGGATAATTTAATAACAAAGTCCAGTGTCAAAAAAACAGTTCAGTAACAGACTTACATTAAATCCAGAAAATATCAATCAATTGGGAAAAATGGAGGAACGGCAGTACTGTCCAACAGAAGGAAACAGAGATACACTCTCTTCTGAGACACAGACTAAGACTAAACAACCCAGGTTTCTGGCTCCATCTTATGGCCATTTGAGAATCCACACCCAATTGCATGCTCTTGCATTCCCTTAAAGAGACAGTATTCAAATGTCTATCCTGGTTTATATATTTCTAACCCAAATAGCTGTTAGGTGACTCATATTCCTAACATCTACCATCTATTATCGTCAAGATTTGAAGAATTCATAAATGCCAGTTATGTGCTTCCCATTCAAATGTACAAGTATGAGCCATCATTCATATACTGCTACTGTGACAACCAAAACAAAGCAAAACCTTGAACAAGTGACAGACTCCAGTTTCCCTTTGAAGTCCTGATAACCTGAATACAGAATTGCCCAGTTCAGCCATGCATGAATGAGGAAACTTTTGTTAAATTTTATCAATTAGTTTTATTTTTATTATCATTTCATACAAATTCATTATTTAAGGGGAAATCACAGTACCATAAAGTTTTAGACCCTTGTGAAAATGAAATATTTTTTCTTCCATTTTATTCATGAGTTGCAGATTTTGCTTAATGAAATCCCTTACAGATTGGAGAATGATGGGCTTCAAATACCTTTTCCAAATACCTTGGAATTTCACCTACAGCTGTATTACCTCTTAGGAAAATATTTGATGCAATGGCATTTCAATTCTTGTTTGATTTTTATCTTATTCCTAATTAACAAAAAGTAATGAAAATAGCAAAATAATTCATTTGTTTGAGGAGATAGATTAGATTAATAGATAGATAGATAGATAGATAGATAGATAGATAGATAGATAGATAATGTTTATCTGTCTGTCCATCTAATGTATATTGTTGCCTGTTCACAGAGAGGGAGGAATATAGATAAAAACAAAAGCAAAAATTCTGTAATTAAAAACATGAATCAGTACTATTAATGACAGAGTAGTAAGAGAATTATTGTTATGGGCAATATAGCCATTATAGTTCCTTGCACAGTCAGCCAGATATTCAGATTGGATTTTCCCAAGGATCTAGGATAGGCAGATGTTGATGTTTTATGGTGTTTGGAAGTATTGTTGCAGGATATAATTATTGTTAAATTTATTTGCTACCTATCTCACTATAGGGTTACACTAGGCAGCTTACAACAATAAAAAATGAAGAAATAAAAAGGAAGTTAAAACACAAAAAATAGAACAATAAAATAAAATAATAGAACAGTAAAATAAAGAAAGAAAAAGAAAACAAAGAAGATACATCACTAACTCACCATTTCCCTGAGATTCCCAAATCTGTTGACACAATTATGCTTTGGGGAATTCTGGAAGGATGTTAAGGATGGAGCCTCAGGGCAAGTGATGTTCCACAGAACATCAGAAAAGTGTTCTTCCAAATATTCTTCAGGGGCCGCCCCATGTACAGCACATTGCAATCATCCATTCAAGAGGTGACAATAGAACAATCAGGAGGTGACTAGGGGATCACTGATGGTAAGCAGAACGTCCTAATCCAGGAATGGGCACAACTGTCTTACAGTATGAAACTGTAGAAAGGACGCCTAGTTATGACCGCCACCTGGTCTTTGAGCAGGAGTCACAATTCCAGGAGGATCCCCAGGTTGCGCATCACGTATATTTGAGGTAGTGCAATCACAGCCATTGCAAAAGATATCATAATCACCAAATGGAGGGCCCCATAATCCAGAACTGCTCAGTGTTGCCACAGTTCAGCTGAAGCTTGTTGTTCCTCATCCAGGCCACACTTTCCTGTTACAAATACACACATACAAACAGTTATAGAATGTAGAATTTTTTTCAAGCTCAAGGAAAAAATAGCAGACAAGGAATGCAAACCAAACATTCTCCTCCATGCTGCATCAAGAGCCCAGGATGGGTTGACTTCTTCCAAGATGTCATAGCTGAATCTGTACTAAGATATAAAAGCCAGCCCCCGGGAGAGACCCCAGCTTTTGACTCAGCTCCTTTCAGTCAGTTAGCTGTGTCTCTGAAAGCGTTCTGTTAGATAGCAATCACCAGCAATCTTCAGTACTTTTTCCCTCTCTTCAAGCAACTCCCAGGGATCAGGAGAGCCCTGCAACATTGGGAGCAGCATCACAGAGCTCTGTGATAAATGTTCCAAACAGACCCTCAAGCACAATCACCAGGCTGCTGCTTGGGCTGTTCAGGCTTCAACAGCTGCATCCTTCTTCACCAGGGCATCCATATGGTGGCTGCGCCAACTCCAGAATAGATTGCCTGCTTCTGACCTTCGGTCTCACCAAGACCTTAATAAGATTATTGCGGCGGCAGAATTTACTGCGGATGCCACTCTCAATTCCACCAAATTTGCATCCAAGGCCATGGCATCTTCTGTAGCAGCAAGAAGACTTTTATGGCTCCGAAATTGGCAGGCGGAGTCACGCTGAAAATGGAAGCTGGCTTCAGTTCCATTCACAGGCAGTAAGTTTTTTGGCGATGCTCTGGAACCTTATCTCATTGAAACCAGAGATAAATGTAAAATTCTCTTCCTCTGGGAAGAAAGCCAACTATTGCCCTGCTCCTTATCGCCCTCCCGCCTTCCAAGTGGAGACCTCATCTCACTTCCCCCGCTGTCACAGGCCATACTCGCCAATGCCAAGACCAACGGGCGGAAACATCTGACAGGCAACAACCTTCTACTGGTAACCGTCCCTCTTGGGGGGGGGGGTGTCGTTCCTTCTGTCACTCTAAGTAATCCCTTGTTCCCTCATTCTCCCAACCCATCGGAGGTCACCTAGCCTTTTTTGCCTCCAAATGGGAGGAGTCAACGACAGACGCCTGGGTGCTCAGCACTATTAGGTCAGGGTTACAATTGGACTTCCTAACCCCACCCTCCCAAAAATTTTTTTGATCTGTCCTGTGTCTCGGGACATTTCAAGGCAATCCCTCATGAATCAGGGCATTCAGCACCTTCTTGAAATAAGAGCTATTCAACCTGTTCCCCCGTCTCAATGGGGACGTGGACTTTACTCTCACCTATTCATCGTTCCCAAAGCCTCAGGGGGGTGGCGAGCCATCCGTGATCTAAAATTTCTCAACCAATTTGTAAAATACAGGCGATTTAAAATGCAGATTTAAATTCTATTTTAAAGAGTGTTCGGGAGGGTGACCTCCTCTCTTCCATTGATTTCACTGAGGCTTACCTCCACCTCCCAATTTGGCCTCATCATTGCCAGTTTCTCCGTTTCTGTTATCAGAATACCCATTACCAGTATCGAGCACTTCCCTTCGGCCTCTCATCAACTCCAAGGGTCTTCACAAAGGTTCTGGCAGCATTGGTGGCATCTCTGTGTTCTATTCCAGTGGGGATCCAATGCTACTTGGATGACATTTTGATTCTTTCCTCTTCCATCCTTGCGGGCCATCGGGATCTGCAAATTACTCTGTCATGTCTCCAGAGCCACGGATTTTCCATCAACACCAAAAAGAGCTAGCTCTCTCCCACAACCAAATTGCAACACTTGGGAGCAGTCATCAATACCATGTCATGCCAGATTTTCCTGTCCCCAGCTCGTGAAAAGAGCCTTGAAGAGATCATCAGCCAGATCCAGCAACATCAAATTGTCCCCCTGTTGCTGTTGTTCAAACTTCTGGGAGAGATGGTTTCCTGTATTGGCATCGTCCTGTGGGCTCGGCTCCACTCCCGAGCCCTCCAATGGTTCCTGCTTTCCTACCAACAAGCAGGAATCAGCCACTCATCCATCAAGGTCTCACTCCCACCACAAATCTGGAAATCTCTCAATTGGTGGCGTTCCCCGTCAATCTGGAGGGGACTCCTGTTCAGGGACCCAGACAGGCTAGTGATAACCGATGCCAGCTTCCTGGGTTGGGGTTCCCATATGCAGGGCCAGATAGCTCAGGGCGTTTGGTCCAGATCCGAACAGATCCTTCCCATAAATTGGCTAGAGCTCAGAGCCATTTTTCTGGCTCTCAAGCATTTCAGGCAATCAGTGACCGGCTCTCATGTTCTAGTCCTTACAGACAACATGGCTGAAAAGGCTCATGTCAACTGGCAAGGGGGGACGAGGTCCAAAGCCCTCATGAGAGAGGCTCTACTGTTGGGGTTATGGGCAGAGAAACACCTGTTATCAATCTCGGCGGACCACATCTCTGGGGTCGGCAACTCCAGGCTGACTGGCTCAGCAGGAGCCTAGTCGACCAGGCAGAATGGTCCATTCCTCCGTCTCTATTCAGGGATCTTTCCCTCAGATTTGGAACACCGGAGCTGGATCTTTTCTCCACTCCTCAAAACGCCCAAGTCACCAGATTCTTCACCAGGTTTCCTTGCCAGGGAGCAGAGGGGACCAATGCTCTTCGGTGCAGATGGCCCAAGGGTCTCCTCTACGCCTTTCCCCCGCTTCCCATCATTCCAGCAATAATTCGGAAGAGGTTGGAAAAACGTGCGGAGCTCCTTCTGGCACCCTATTGGCCAAGGAGGCCCTGGTTTGTTGACCTGGTCAACCTATCGGTAGCTTCTCCTTGGAGGATCCCTGCCCATCTAATCTCCCTTCACCAGGGGGACCTGCTCCACCCAGAGCCCCAGTGGTTCAAGCTGACTGTGTGGTACTTGAGCGGCAGTGGCTAGAGGAGGCTGATCTTCCAGAAAGGGTCATCCTTACTATCCTGGCTTCTCGCAATCCTTCTACGAGGCACATGTATGATGCCACCTGGAAGGCTTTTTCTCGATGGTGCCTCGGGGAGGGTCTTTCTCCTGCTTCAGCCCAGTTGGCAGAAGTTCTTGGTTTCCTTCAGCATGGGCTGGAGAAAGGTTTGGCCCCCAACACCTTACACAGGCAGGTTGCAGCGCTCTCCTCAGCCCTTTCATGGGGTTCGCTTCCTTCCTTATCCCATCACACTTCAGTCAGGAGGTTTTTGAAAGGGGCTTCCAAACTGCACCCTCCAGTGGTTCACAGGTATCCTTCCTGGGACCTTCATTTGGTCCTTAATGCCCTTACAAAGCCCCCCTTTGAACCCCTTAGAACAGTGTCTCTCCGTTTCCTGACTGTGAAGGTAGTGTTCCTTGTTGCCATCACTTCTGCCAGGAGGGTTTCCGAGCTTCCTGCTCTTTCCATCAGACAGGACCTTTCACGATGATAGGGTTGTTCTTCGTCTGGACCCCTCATTTATTCCGAAGGTTAACACCTGGTTTCACAGGTCCCAGGACATTGTTTTGCCTGATTTCTGTCCTCTCCTGCACCATGACTTAGAGCGGCAGTGGCACATGCTAGATGTAAGAAAGACTCTTAGAATATACATTAAGCACACTTCCTCCTTCAGGAAGTTGGAAGCCATGTTTGTTTCCGTTTTCCCTTCTCACTTGGGGCACAAGGCCTCTTCTCCTACTATTAGCAGGTGGGTCAGGTCTTACATTGAGGAGACCTACAAAACTGCGGCCCTTCTGGTTCCCTGAGGTCTGACGGTGCACTCTACCAGAAATGCAGCCAATTCTGCTGCCTTGGAGGAGATTTGTCGTGCGGCCACGTGGACATCCCCGTCTCCTTTCATCAGACACTACCATCTGGATGCTTTTGCCTCGGCAACTGCAGCCTTCGGCAGACAGGTGCTTCAATGAGTGGTTCCACAGTCGGTGTGATGAACCAGACGAGGACCCACCCATGGACATACAAGCTTTGGTATGTCCCATCCTGGGCTCTCAAGGCAGCATGGAGGAAAATGGGCGTTGGTAGAAGTTACCGTTAACACCTTTTCTATCTATGCTGCGAGAGAGCCCAGCCCCTCCCTTGATTCATCCGGAGAGGGTAAGACATATTTCTGTATTTATTTTGGGCTTTCAGAGACACCTTTCAGTCTGTCAAGTATCTTCGCCAAAGCTGGGGTCTCTCCTGGGGGCTGGCTTTTATATCTTAGTACAGACTCAGCTATGACATCGTAGGAAGGAGTCAACCCATCCTGGGCTCTCTCGCAGCATAGATAGAAAGGGCATTCACGGTAACTTCTACCAATGACCAGTCTTTGAAAGAAGCTTTTCCTGATTCGTTTTGCTTTTAACAGGACCACACAGAAGAATAGTAAAAATTCAGTCCAAGCTTCCAGGAGCCAGGTCAAGGATGCCAGCCAATCCGGATGTCAGAATTCCATAAGCAGTATCCATATAATCATAACACGAAAGCCAGAGATCAGGCAGAAACAAGGGATCATAGATCAGTGCTGTTTCTTAAATCAGGATTGTTATGACTTTTTTGGCAGCTGCATCACTGATCATGCTGACCAACCTCATGTGATTCTTGACTTCGTGTCTCCTGAATTGGACATTCAACAGGTTCAGCTGGAGCAGCTTATAGATCAAATAATAGCATTAAATTATATCCTTATTTTTATTGTTTGTTGAGCTATATCAAGAATGTCACTTATAGTTACAGTTGGTGTATAGATATGAGCTGGCAGCTCAAAGTGTTTAAAACTTCCTGAAAGATGTGCATTTATAAAATTATAAGTCTATAGTAACTGTTTATACACTGTTTATTAGAATGCACTAAATTAAATGTACAAGAAAATAAGGCACGTCAATCATTTTGGAGTCTACTATATAGTTTTTAGACATATCTTTTTAAGAGGAAACAGAAGGGGTGGAAAATTCTTACATCAGATAATATTGGCTCTTTTTGGATGAAGACAAAGAAGAAATATGCCAGTTATTCTTATATAAGTTATATTACTGGACCTGCATTAATTAAGGCAAGAAAGCCTGAAAAATTAACAGTTTATTTAATAGGATTGAATCAAAGTAAAATTGCTGTTCAACCAAGCTTTATCAGACAATGTCTATTTTACTATCGATTAGAATCTTTGAACTGTGCTCAATATATGGCCTTAATTATCCTTTGGAGGAGACACATGAGGATGTGAGCAACTGATTTATATTATCCATAATTCTTTCGGCAGCTGAAGGCTTTGGTGGTATTTTCTCTATTGTAAAGCTAGAAGCACTATATTTGCAGCTTTATTTTCTAATCCTGATTATAATTACTTGTTTCCTGTTGATTTTTGCATTTGTTTGTTTTCAAATAATAGTATCCTGTTTATTTAGAGATTGAAACTTAATAAATAAGAAAAAGGAAATGGCTAAAAAAATGATACTGTTATTCTTGTATTTGGGCATCTTATCAGAAAGTTGATTAAAGTGCAGCAAAACGGTCAGACACAAAATTCCTATAACATAAAGACCCTCTGTAGCATAACGACTCTCTCTCCCCTCTCCTTTTTTTAAAGCTTGTTCAAGATTGCCTTTTCTAATTTTTAAACAGTTTTTTTAAATTTAAACATTATTTTGTTTTTGTGTATGCACATTTCTAGAAAAATAAATAAAATGACTGCTTTCATAGAACAAAATGTAAATCTTTTAAATAACTAAATATATTAGTTATAAATATACTTTAATATCCCATTGTTAAGAAACGTTAGTTAAATGTTAATTACCTGAATACATTATAATAAAATGTAATGTAACGTAATCTGTTTTGCTTATGAGAAATGTGTACTTTTGAGGCTTCCCACCATTTCCTTTCCTTTTTCTCTTTTTTATATTGAATAAAAATAAAATAAGATCACTTTCACAAAGTCACATCTCTTTCTGTGTGTGTATTGTGTTCTGTTTTGTATGTGTCTTTGACATGTCAGAATATCATAAAACATTAAAAGACAATTTATCATCAAAGTTTGCCTTACAAAGTATGAACTTATTACTTGAGCTCAAGCCTGGACTGGAAGTTAATATATTAAATACTTCTTTGGAATATCCTCAGAATGTATTTTAGTATTAAGAATTTTTAAGAATGCAGGAAATATAAGTCTTAACTGAATTTTACCAAAACAAGAACAAATATCAATGTTGTATCCAGAATAAAATTTCCCCATGGCTTTTTTTTCTCCTGTCACTCCTTTTAAGACTTTACATTATGTTTATTGAAAGGCAATTATTGAAAGGACAGCTATGCCTGTGGCAATGCTTTCACTAAAAATCTCCTTACATACCAGTGTCACCATGTGTCTTTTGCTTCCACACATAATTTTGTGTACAGAAATCCAGATGGGCAAAGGAATTGGAAGTCTTTTCAAAAGGTTTATGTATAATGGAGACAGCAGGAGCCAGAGACGGATTGTCCTCTTAAATTGTATAGCTGTACAACAAGTTTCAATTGGCAGTTACCTGGATTAAGGTCGGATTTGGTTTGGCTTGGGCCAAGATTTGAACCTGCTCGGGCTGTCTTGGAGGCTGAAGTAATGGGCCAGATGATGGGCCATGCTTTTACCCTGGCTGTGCTAACCATGTTTGCCATGCCTTTGGGCTTGGTGCCAACTGCGCTTATTGTTTCTGTGGCCACTCTGTGTAGTGTATTCTCTTTGCTGTTGGCATTTCTTCCCCAGTGGATTTTTTCCTTTGTAGAGTTTGCTGGCAGCTATATTAGAAGGGCTGGTTGGAGGGCCTTGGCATAGAAGACTGGGTATTTGCAGCTGGTTAACAATGCTGAGGGACACTTATAGCATGCCGATAATGGAGGCATTTGCTTAATTGGGTTCTTTTTATCTAATTTTAGGATTTTTGTGGGGAACAAATACATTTTTCAGTCATATTTGTGCAGAAAGGTGAGGACGGTTCACAAACTTTTAAGGTCCACTATATAGGAAGAATATTAAAAATCGTAATATAGTCTGTTTTTGTGAAACACAAGTTCTGCACCATGCTGATATACAGGTAGTCCTTAACATATGACTGTAATTGGGTCTGGAACTACTCGTAAGTTCTGGCGGACATTAAATTGGTCATCATGTGATTGCATGCAATGTTATGGCCTTTTTTGCAGTGGTCATTAAGAGAAGACTGTGTTAAGTGTAAAGTTAACACAGAGGTTGTTAAAATGGTCCATTTTCCCCAAAGGGCTTTTTTTGCCAATCGAAAGTAAACATAGGAAACTGGCAAAAGCCACCAAAAATCATGGTCATTTGATTGCAGGACACTGCACGCAGCCATAAATGTGAAATGGTTGCTAAATACCCAAAGTGTGATCATCTGATTGAGGTGAGGGTGTGTGGCCTTCAAAACTTCAAAAATGAGTTGTAAGTCGTTCTGGAGAGGACCATCATAACTTCAAATGGTTGCTAAGCAGCTGGTCATTAAGTGAGGGCTACCTGTATTTTTTATAACTAAAATAAATTGTGGGATTACAAATGCATCTGCAGTGGCATTCTGAGAAATTAATATTTATGCCTACTTTTTTAAAAAATTAATTTTTGCAGGTTGCTGTTGTGAAATTAAGAAATGCAGACAAAGTATTTGCCATGAAAATATTAAATAAATGGGAAATGCTGAAAAGAGCGGAGGTAAGACTCAAGGAATGGTCAAACGGCTATTAAGTTTGTAGTTTTTCTTCTCTTTTAATTAGAATCTGACAAATTTTTTAAAAAGCCAGATTATTTCTAAATGCAATATATCTTGAAAGAGTATGAAATATTACAATATGTTGCTGTTATAATTTATTTCTGTTGAACGGTCTATTTTAATCACCTTGTAAAACAGGTTTATTATTCTTCTGCCCTGTTTTGATCTCTGCTTTTTAGATTTTTTTTTCTATGGGGCTCTTTTATATAGAATTAGAATACAAAACATGTGATTATTCATCTTAGAAACATTCAAATAACTGTTTTATCACAGGACAACATGCAGATTAAATTTCCAATAAATCCCTTCTGTTTTTAGAACCTTGCCATAAAAGTTTGCATACACCAAATTTGGGCATCCATTTTTGTCTGTTTGGTTCATGCTGTTAGATTAAAATCATCTGCACAGTGTCCAATGGATGATTAACAAAGTCAGCTTTTTGACAAGAAATTAAATGCTTATTGTATTCCTACCTACTTTTTTGATGTTGCCAAATCTGTTTGGGAAGACAACCATCACTTACTTACTGACTTTTGCCCCGTAGTGATTTAAATCAAGATGGAAAATCACATTAAATGATTAAAAATGTTTGATGCACCAAAAAAGTTCTTCTGCCAAAATTGATTTAATTTTAATTAGGAAAAAAACCTGTTACATTTCTTCTTCAAGTATTTTTACTTTTTTTTCATTTCTTTTTAGTTCTGGTGGGATTCTTAATTGTAGGTTCTGATTGTCACTAATATTCTATTATAACAGGACAATACAGATCATTCAATGAATCCAACTGTTGGTAAATTCAGAATATAGTCTCCTGATAATTGTCCTTTTTCTTATATCAGTTGTAATAATTAAGAGATAGGAAGAATACCATTCTGATGGTGTTTCATTTACTATTCATGCAGAATTTACTATTTGGCAATCCAAAATAGAGTGTTTTTGATATTAGTACCCTGACTTGAGACATTAGTAAGGAATTATTTACTTAGACTTTTAACTGAAACTATGTACAGTAGCTGTGTTTCATGGTTCTTTCTATTTTTAATGTGCAGCTGTAACTTTCTAAGAACTAATGTTACACTTTTATGATTTTAAAAGTAATTTTATTATTTTAGCCACATTTTTTACCCTCCTTGCTTTGAATTGTCATAGTTGTAATGAAAAACTATTTTTTACATGGCAACTCTATTTCCTACATCTTCAGTATTATTGTTTAAATGGAAAGAACTCTAAATGACTCTGCATTTTGCTTATAATAATTATATTTATCTATCCTTTAGACAGCTTGTTTTCGAGAAGAGAGGGATGTTTTGGTGAATGGGGATAATCAGTGGATTACAACATTGCACTACGCCTTCCAGGATGAAAATTATTTAGTGAGTATTACTTAAAAGTAATCTTTGAACATAATGTCTAATTTTAATTTACCTGTTTGCTTGTATCTTACTGTTTATTGATAATTCAAATAGTTAAGTGGCAAATATGCTGCCGTGCCACCATACAAGCAGTTGTTCCTATGAATAGACAAAGAGGTATATCTTCTGTATTATCTGGAGACAATTTCACAATGGACAAAGTACATTGAAACACATGACATTACTTCTAGCAGGATTTAAAAGCCATGATTGGCCAGCTTTTCATAGCAAAAGACATTAGCCACTTGTGAAGTGTGACCAATTATTTTTTAAAAGTTTATGTGGTGGGATTCAAATTTTTTTATTACCAGTTCTGTGGGCATGGCTTGGTAGACATAGCGTGGTGGGCGTAGCAGGGGAAGGATACTGCAAAATCCCCATTCCCTCCCCATCCCACTAACCTGCTTTCCAGCTCTGTTCTCCTGTGCAGGGCAACAAAAGAAGACCTAGCCAATCAGCTGGGACTTGGGAGGCAGAGAATAAATGGGGCAGGGCCAGTCAGAGGTGGTATTTGCCGGTTCTCAGAACTACCCAAAATTTCCGCTACCAATTTTCCAGAACTGGTCAGAACCTGCTGAATACCACCTCTGGTTATGTTTGAATATTATGTATGAATGTGATTACAGTTTCAAAAATCTGCCCATTTTATTCCTTTTTTCAAAAATTCTGCAGTCAAAATATATCAGATCTTAGTAATATATGATTGTAAGAACTGATGGGAGTGGATTTTTTTATAAATTAACTATATGTAAATTAATTATACTTTTGAAGTTGCCTTTTTGTATATCTTTGAGGAAAAGTGTGACATTTATGTCTCACTCCAGTTTTTCAAGTGATTAGATATTGCTATGCTTTATTTTTGTATTTGCAGGTGTCGGATAGATATAGGGGAAGAATAAGCAATAGAATATTTTTGGTTAATAGCAAGGCTGTTGTGTTTGGTCCAATCTTTCTCTAGAAAAGAAAAATATTGGGACTGAGCAAAGATTTTGAAACAGGTGTTATATAATGGAGGATATACAAAGAACTTATTTTCAGAAGATTTATCTTGCCCTAATCATATTGAGAAAGCAGCTCTTAGTCTTATCCGATTTATTATATTTACTGCATATTTGTACTTCTATCAAAATTATTTTCTATATTCCTAGTACCTCGTTATGGATTATTATGTTGGTGGAGATCTGCTTACCTTGCTCAGTAAGTTTGAGGATCGGTTGCCTGAAGAAATGGCTCGCTTTTATTTAGCTGAAATGGTGGTAGCCATTGATTCTGTACATCAGCTACATTATGTCCACAGGTAATTATTATCAATAGATTATACTTCCCATTGTGAATTAGTCTCTGCTGTTTTAATTAAAATGGTGTTTATCAAGAATTAAATCTTTAAACATTTGCTTAATGAGGATAGTATTATCTACTAATGTCCAGTTCTTTTGACAGAAATTGTTGAACAATTTCACTGAAGATTTTTAACAGTATGAGCCTTTGTCAAGTCAGGTTGCAAGTCATTTGTAGCTACAGTCATATATACAAAAATTTAATTCATATTTCATTAGCTTCATTGCTCTAGAATGAATACATTAATTTGCATATTTATTTCAAACAAGTAGATGGGTAGTTTTGTGAGGTAAATATGCAATTATAGTCTTAAACATTCTAATAATATTGTAGTGTATTTGTATTGCTCAGCACAATATATACAAATATATATTGTTTTTACCACATATACTTTTTAAATATTTTCTGAGTTTCCTTACATAATAATAAATTTGGATATGTCACTATAAACAGCCATAAAATGAAGCTGTGATATGAATTTCTGCAACTAAATTTAGGAGAATATAATTTTTTATTCTCAAGAGAGCGATTATGCTAATCTAATTTATCATGCTAGTTATAGACCAGAAGGAAGAAATGGGTAACCTGAAAAATTTAAGATGTATTGAAAATCTCTTGCCCTATTTTTTTATACTGACTTCCAGGGTTTTTAATTTATTATTTTGGAAACATTTGCTGAATGTGTTTGGATAAAACTGTTTGTTTGTTTGTTTTAAAGTGTCACCTTGTTCTAGATAAGTTGTATTCAGGTTCATAGCTTAGAAATTCTCCTGAATCATATTTTCTGCTGCTTTACCCCTTTTATTTATGCATGATTGATGATAAAGCACAATACATTTTCCTGTAAGTTCTTTTTGTTTTGTCAAGTAAAAGTTTTGTCCGGTAAGTTTTGTCTTTTTGTTTTGTCAAGTAAAAAACAAACAACTAAAATTCTCAAGCATCTGAAGTTGCTATTACCTTATTTTATTTAACACTTTGACTTACGTGTTTTGCTGCAGAGCTCCTAACCGGAAATATATACATACATTTAGCTGAACATGCTTACAAATAATTTTGCATATACTTTTCTGAATAATTTTGCATATACTTTTCCGTATGTCAGACTTGTCTACATATCCATGTTCTTTTCCTTGTTTACCTGTGTGTGTGTGTGTGTGTGTGTGTGTGTGTTAAAGGACCCTGGACTTTAGTTTGAACAAGAAAAGCTAAAGAAAGACATGATGGCATAAAAGAAAAACAAAGAGGAAAATAAGAACTAGAACTTCAGAAAACCACATCGTAGAAAACTTTAGAAGAAACTCATAAGAAGAACAGGGGATTAGATTGAATATGTGCCATCATATTGGTGTCATCATCTGTTCTTAACCTTGTCCTTCAGTTCTTACAATGGTGTACCCATTGCCACAGTAACTGATGACTTTTACTATTGGTTGCCTTCTTCTCCCCTTCCACCTTTCCCAGCATTAGAACTTTCTCCTAAAAACTGGCTCTTCACATAATGTGTCTGAAGTATGAGCTGGATCATTTGTGCCTCCGAACTTTTGACTTGTTCAATGATTCATTTGTTTATTTTCTTAGCTGTCAAGGGTATTCTCTGGAATCTTCTTTGACATAGAATTTCAACAGTATCAATACTCTTCATATGTTGCTTCTTCAAAGTCTAACTTTTACTTCCATAGAGTTCTGATCTGTATAGGTATAAGCACATTGTAGCATCTAATACTTTTTCCAAGGCCTTCATGGCTACTCTACCAAGTGCTGGTCTGTGCATATTCCTTGACTGCCTATTCCTTTACTGTTAGATATTGGCCTCTCTCTTTGACTGGAGATATTTAAATGCAGCCAGGCTGCTATTTGCATCCAATGTTGTAACTTCTGCATTGAGTAGAGAATTGAAAGAGAGTAACTCTACAATGCCTTTTAATTGAGAGAAAGAAAGGAAAAATTATAACTGAATGAAAGATATTTTAGTCATTTTTTCAGCAGAATGATGTAACGATAGTGACTTTAGTCATTTTAGAGCCAGGATTTTTAAAACCAGGCAAAAAAGTACTGTAAAAACAGTATAAACAAAGGAATCCATGGCCACAAAGAACTAATTATTATTTTGTATAGAAGAGAATGAAACTGAAAAGAGTTAATGCAATGGGAGAAAACTGCCTTCCGATTTGTCTGTATTTTGCGGTTACCAGAGGAGTTTTCCTTTTTAAGCAATCATTTAACTGGTACAACCTACAGATCAGGGTAGTATTTTCCATATTCAGATGCTTAAGTATGCCACAATTAGAATAGCAAGTAGTTAGATTAGACCTTTGCAGGCATGCTTCTTATTTTGCTTATATTCTTTTCATAAGACTTCCTGTGCTTTTCTAAAAAAAATTGCAACTTTGCCAATGTACTGTATTTTCCTGTTTCACAAATCTCTTTATATCCAAAATGACAGTTTTTATCATTTGGATTTCAGTTAACACAAATCATGCCAATAAATCAAGGGGTTTTTTTCCTCAAAGATTTAAATCTACACACACACACACTTTTTGAGATCTATGACTTATTTCCAGTTTATTTTATTTAATAAAGTTGTGCTAGTAGAATGAGATGGAAAAACATATTGCCAGCTGTGCTGTTTTCTAGAAAAACAAACTGTCAGCTGCCCATTTACAGAAAATTCTACATTTGCAGAATTATTAACTGAACTGCAGCTATAGTGTTCTGCCAGCTTCCAGGGTGGTTGCTGTTGACCTTTAATATAAATCAAGTTCATGTTGGACATAGTATAAAAGGAATTGCCAGATAGTTAGCTTTCTAATATTCAGCCTCCGTTTTGTGACCACACATTTTAAGCCACATATTAAGGTTCAAAATTCAAGATAACAATGTAATAATATTAAATTTAGGTAATAAAAATGCAGCAAAACTAAAAAAAAGCATGCATCTAGTTTTAAAATCATAATCAATAAAACTCCAAATCATAATAAAGCAATTAATCAAATTGGCTTTTAAAACCTTTCTAAAGTCCTGCAATAAAGGATTTAAGACTTGTCATTAGAAAATCATCAATTTAACAAAGGGAACTATGTATTCACTTTTAAACAGAGCATTGAAATTCCGCCGCCTCCCCCCCCCCCCCAAGTAGACTTAATTTGCTGTTTAGTTCTAGATAGATTTTAAATGTTGAATTTTACATCTGTACAGTGCTACAAAAAGATGATTTTCATCTCTTGTTATCATTCTACTCCAAGTAAATCTGAGTAACGTTATCTGCTAGATAACTAGAATATTTTTCAGAGATTCATTAGATGATCCTAATGCTGATCTCTGCCCTTTGAGAAGTGGATCACTAGATAAAGGATTGGTGGTTGACTATTAGTGGATGGGTAAGGGTGAACATAACTGTGTTTCACTGGTATTATCAGCATGGTATAATCTCTAACGTGAACTTGTAACACAAATTCAGTCGGATTTACTCTTCCTCCAGTGACATTCTAGTCATCTCTTCAGATGTTTCAACTCTCAAAGCTGTATACATAGATAGAGGCCATATAAGAGTAATGTGATCCAAGATCCTTGTCATTGCCAATTCTGGTCAGAAAACCATGCCTCAGGTGAAGAGTCCATCAGATGCTCAGGAAAAAAAAACCCACGAGTCTTCAAGTCTTCCTGGGTCAGAGTCATCTAATAGGATTTACTTTCCTGCAAGGAGTACAGTATGTTCATGTGGAGAAGCAGAAAAGTGAACAGAACGGAACCCGAGCATGGCAAAGAACTAATGGTAATATCCTTCACCTTCAGATCATATTAGAAATGCCCTGATATAAAAACCAGATCTAATGTGTAATCTTAAACATGTATTAATTCTTCAATAATTTTGAACAGCTCCATGTTTATCATAGTGGGCATGGTCCCAAGCAACTCCAAGCCCAACACTATCCAGGGACATGTGAATCCTCAAACCAATTGCTATCAGCAATGGAGTTTAGCAGTCCAGGTAGAAAAGTTGCTATGTAGCTGGGAAGCCAATAAGGTAGCGATAAATTGAACTGTTTCCAAGGACTCAATTTCAGCTAGAGCCTCTATTCATCTAGCACAAAGCCCCCCCCCAAGTCATACTAATGTCCCATCCTTCCTTCCCTACTTTTACAGCTGATGCCAAGTGCAAAATCTAGATACCTCCCCAGCCATCCAGCCTCTCCAAATCTCAGTTATGCTAGCCAAGTTGGCTGAATTTCTCCCCAGTCAAGTCATACCAAACTGACATTTAATAGCAGTAGCTGGAGATTACGGCCACCGAGGATCAAAAAAGGCTAAACCACATGATGAATGATTGACAGAACTAGGTACAGTATGTTTAGTCTAATGAAGAGAATGACTAGGGGTGATATGATAGCAGTCTTTTAGTACTTGAGGGGCTCTCACGGAGAAGAGAGGGTCAATTTATTTTCCAAAGCACGTGAGGGCAGGGCAGCAAGTAATGGTTGGAAGATCATTAAAGAGAGATCTTATCTAGAGTTAAGGAGAAATGTCCTGATAGTGGAACAGCTTGCCTCCGGAAGTTGGAGGTGCTCCATCACTGAAGTTTCTCAAGAAGAGACTGGACAGCCATTTATCCAGAATGGTATAGAATCTCTTGCCATAGACAGGGCGTTGGACTAGAAGACCTCCATGGTCCTTTCCAACTCTATTATTATATGTTTTGTACAGCCTTCTCCCACCAACTCCAGCGAACACCATTGCTGTTTGGTAAGAGCTCCATATCAAACCCCACCACAGCTATTGTGTCTGTCAGCAAAAAATACCCCTGGTGCCCCCCACACACACACACACACTAATCAGCACTCTCAAACTTGGCACTCCAACCATTAATGGTATTCAAGCCATTCCAAGACAAACTTCAGTCTAGGTCTGCCTCCTTAATTGTTCCCAATGGATCTACTCCAGTGGTGGGATTCAAACATTTTTATCACCGGTTTGGTGGTTGTGGCTTAGTGAACATGCTTTGTGCATGTGTACACACTTTGCACAGGCGTTCCAACTCACCTCCTGCAAGCCTGCACTCTGGTCACTTCAGAGCTGCTGTGCGGCACTCTGCTGTGCCATGCAATACAGCTGCACTTCAAAAGCAGGGGATAAAGGTATGGGAGCCCAGGCGGGCGGGCGGGCCTAACAGCAGAGTAGTGGAGACTACAAGTTCGGTCTCCGCTCCCCATCAGCGCTACTGGCTCAGCAGAACTGGGCCGAACCGATAGAATACCACCACTGATCTACTCCTATTTCCAACAAAGCAGCCTGAACAATGGGAAGCCCCCTTCCATCTCTCTACTGTATTCTCTACACAGACAAGCACCCACAAACTGAAGTCTGCATTTGTGCTTGATGAACAGAAAATGGTTTTACTGTTCCCCTGTACAAAGGGAAAAGTAGCAAAAGAGAAAAATAACAGATGAACTGGTTTGTTAACTATGCCTGGGAATTCTGATTGAAAGGATGCAAGAGATGATAATGAGCAAAATGTAATGATAATGAGCAAAATGTAAGAGCAATATAGATTTTATTTTATTTGTTTGTTTATAAGATCTGTAAAGCTGTTCAACTCAAACATGAAAAAAGAAAAGAAAAGTACATCCAATGTAAACAGTACAAATTATGAAATGGTGACCAAGTGTATAAGAACCATTCAAGTGACCTCCGCCCATTGCCTAGGGGAGCATTATGATAGGGATGGGCATGCAGGGCAGATTTTTGCTTTCAGTTTATCATTGAGAAATGCATGAAAGTGTGAAATAAAACTTACTGTATATTTGTTCATTTAGAGAAAACAGGATAAAGTGAATAGGTTTTGAATTAGGGCAGTTTGCACAAATAATGGATTTGGAAGATTGCAGAATGGTTGCATAATGAAATAAGAGTGATATATGATCGATGTGAAGCATGCATGGGAATAAATAAAAAGTTTAGCAAATACAGTATTTCAGCATGATGAGTAAAATAAGGTTATATAATAATGAGTTATCAGTACTTTAATATATTTATGGATACATGTACAAGAAATCCTTTTATGCTGTTAGAATGTGTTGGTTGGGTATGTGAATGTAAATGTATGCAAATAATGCTATGTTGAGACCTAAATGACTTGCATTGAATGATTACTTTTATGATACAATAAGGAACATGGATCTAAAATTGATGTATCAGAGGTGAATGTGATTATTTTTGAATGGGAAAATGGGATGAATTATTGCAAGTTACACTTAACTGGCAAATAATTTGGACACTTGATGCTTATTAAAGATAGGAAAATGATTGGAGAAGTTGTAGTGATTAATGTGTTGCCTGTTGTGCAGAATGAATATATGTCATAATATGTGTACATCTCTGTGTAGAAGAGTGTGCTTTTCCCCACTTAGTTATAAGGGAGTAATAGTTAGATATTTCAGGACAAAACATTGAAAGAGGTGAGAACAGGGTATTTGAGATGTGTGTTTGGCAAAATAAGAGAAAGTATTAAGAACCAAAGGAGATTGAAAGGATGTCAACTAAATATAAGAATGAAAAAAATGTTATAGTATGGTTATATAAGGAGAATAAATGAAGATTGGATCACAGAATAAAAAATGAAAGGGTCAACAGGAAGCAAGGATAGTTTGCAAGGACAGCAAGGCATGGAGAGATATGGGATATAACACTGACATAAAAAGGTTTTGCAGTATTTCGTTTCCTTTTTCTTATAACTTTAATTTATTTGGCTTAGTATTTTGTATTCCTTCTCTCTATAGAGCTCCAAAAAGGAATATGGGCAAAGATAGGTAGATAGGAAGGTAGGTAGATTTATATAGGTACATTTTGTGTATATTTTTAGATGCAGTGCTAGGTAATTAAAAACATGTCTGAAAAGGAGGTGAAACCAAATTGTAATTTGTCATTGATAGAAAATAAACAGGGTTTTTAAAAGCTTATTAATTCTCATGTACCTTAACACCAATTGTTTTCTCTATTTCCAGTAAACTATTTTTTCTTATTTTTATCTTCTGTATCCCATTGGATAGTGTTAAAATTATTTATTTCAGTATTTCAAATTGTCTGTTCTGATCAGTATAGGGATCATAATAATCACATGAACTAGGCCAGTATCCTTAAGAAAAAAACTTGTAATCAGCCATGTTTTATATCCAGTAATTTTACTTTCAAGTTATACATATGTAAAACTTATTTATGTGTAACCTTGATTGGTAAGTAAACAGAATTCTAAATAAGTTCAGTCATACTAAATTTAGCTTATAGGAAATGTTTTTGGTTGTGATGAAAATTAGTACACCAAAATTAAGAACATATAGTAGAATAGAATGCTCAGTTGTAGAATTCTGTAAGATGCCGCATGAAATTATGTAATGGAAATAGACTTGTTTTAATCTATTGAAATTGATCAGCCTCTGTATTGGAATTGACATATTTTTGTTTTACATATTCAGTGTACATTTTTCCTCTGTATAAGAACTTTGTGTTAAAAAAATAATTTGCTTGAACTTCAAAATCCATCAGAAAATGATTTTACAATCATATAGTTAATGCTGGGGCTGCTTTTGAATTGCCCAAGCCAGTAAAGTGTTATCTTCTGGCAATGTCTGGTTTTCCCCTAATTGTTTTGCTTAGTGAGACTTTATGGGCAAGGAGAATATACAAACGTTAGCATCTTTTGATTTACTTTGAGTTTGGTTAGGACAAAACCACTAAAGGAGGTTGGCTATTAAAATGAAACATAATTATGGGTCTGTAATTAAAATATATGATTATAGGTAGTTTGTAACAGGGAGTGTCAGGAATACTTCAGAAGCAAAATTACTTGAACAATTGCACTAACAATTCAAACTAGAAGAAAAATTCTGACCAAGAAAGTGATGGAATTAGGACTAGCTGACTTGAAGAGATTCAGTTTCTGGTCTGTACTCAGCCATAGGAGTTTACTGAGAAAACAAAACGCAGAACTATACAAAAGCCAATCATTTTATTTCAGTCATTAACCAGCAAAACACTTACTTAAAAAATGAGGATCACATTTAACTTGCCAAATATCCTTTTTAAAAAAAATCATTTTATTACAAATTTAATAACAGTAAAAAAAGTAATACTAACTTTAAAAAAAGAAAAATAGAAGAAAAAGAATCCCCTCATTGTGATAATTTTACTATCTTTTCAACTCATAATTAACAGATATAAACTCTTAATCTCATAATTCAACTCTTAAATGCAGGCAAATCCAGTAACTTCTCCAAGTTTCTGCACAAAGTCCAAACAGAGCTATAAAACAATAACATGAATTACCAAAAGTAAAACTCATTATTCTATATCTCAACTCTTAGCTGTAATAATATCCACATTTAGAAGGCATAAAGTATAAACAGAAGGCTGAAATTTAACATGTTTGTCATATTAACTCAACAAATATAAATGCAGATTATACAGTATAGAAATTGACTAGAATAAAACAAGATAAAAAATTATATAGCAATACATATAAAAATTTTAATTTTGAGCATTTTGGGCATAAAAATTAATACAGCAAGACATTATACAATTTGAATAACACAATTAAATGATAACTTAGAAAATAATTATCAAATCATCTAAAAGTATAGAATTATTATAAGGCAAAAATCCATTGGGGGAAACTATAATTAATATTAGTATTATACCTAGAGAAAATTCAGTGATGCAATATATAAGGAAGAATGTGGTTATTGTTTAAAAATTAGTCAAATTACAATTACTTTTTGTGTATGTTGTTAATCTGGCAACTATTAATGAAAATAAGAGAAAAGCTAGAATCAATTGACAGAAAAGACTAATGACTAAATGGACAGCTGCATCTGAAATATTTCCAAACACAGAATATCTAGGTGGTGGAGAAAATAAAACATAAATCTTACAGTAACAACTATTCCACTCTATCTCTTTCAAAACGGCTGATGCTAGGGCTAAACTTCCCTTTTGCTGGGACATTGGGAGGATGAATTAAAAGGAATAACAAATCAACTCCTTAAAGAACTTTCTTGTTTACTTGATCATTGTCCTTTTCATATTATTTAAAGAGCAGAAGTAGGCTAACTATCTGGGCTCCAAAGATAATAATATTTCTTTGTGAGTTTGATAGATCTGGCTTCTTTAAAGAAAGTCATGATCACATTATTAGGAAGAAATTATTTTGATTTCACTTGGAGCGGGGGAGAATGTTCCATAAGACGGACACCACCGCATAGAAGGCCCAGAATAGTAAAATCTTTAGTTGAAAGGAAATATTCAAATAAAAGAATATAGATATAATAATTGGGTCAGTATCTTTTGATATATTATAATACTGATAGAGGAAAATATTCATAACTCTAAGGTTGGTTATTTTATTGCATAAATTTCATTACCCAAACTAGATAGCATCATCAATACTGGTAGGGAATGGGGTTTGCTCTCAATTTATATTATAGTGGCTTTGTCAGACTTAAACTGTTGGTTGAGACTCTTACCTGGAATCTTGACAGGCTTGCCCTATCAGTGTTAGTGGGAGTGCTCTTCGTAGTACTTTGGTTAGACTTTATCGCTAGCTTGTTTAACATTTCCTTCATTGGGGTATTGTTTGCTTCTTGGTTGTTAGTCTGATGTTAATCTTGGTGTTAATCTCTGCTTGTCTAGGTGTTGATTGTTGGTGGAGAGGTGTTTAGGTCTTTGGGGGTTTTGCATTTCTTACACTGTGTTTTATAGATGACTCCTGTTTTTTGTCTGCTGGATCTTTTAGATGTAAGATGTTTTGGAGGGCTATAATTGGTTTTTGTGCTGCACTGATGCCATGTGATAGTAATAATCTGTTGGTGGTTTCTGACAATTTTTTTTTATATATGTACCTTTACCTTTTTTATGGCCTGTGTTGGTTGTACTATTTGGTTTGAATAGTAGGGCACATTTTGATGAAGTGCATTTTGTGGGGGGAGATGTAGTGTGATGATCAGTTTCCTTTTTTTGATGTTCAGGGTTGCTGTAGTATGTTTTTGCTTGTCTAAATACTGCTGTTGCACAGCTTCTCTTGCGGGTTGAGTTATTCATTTGGTATATATTGTAGGTTACAGCATTTATCTAATTCCTATAGAGAAATGATAGCATACTGTGTGAATATTTATTTTAGCCATTTAGCAGAATTCAAATTCATATAGTACATGCATTCTGCATTCCCCCATCCAATCCATGTATAAATGGTTGACCACCATTATAAAAACAAATAATAATTATTAACAGAAATTTATTCTGGCATGATTTGGCAACAATCAGTTCAGCTGGCTAATATCTGTCATTTCCAGTGTTCTCCTATTTATAATTCAGAAAAGATTTGCCAATTGTGCCATAATATAATAGTGACAGAGATATTTAGCCTTTCTTTAGTAAGAAGCAAAAAAGATGAAAACATAAATATACAATACTGAAGTTACATATCAATATCATATCAATAATCTATATCAATCATTAGTATCAACAATTTGTATCCTAGCAGCTAAATATATTTGTACAGTTTTTCCTTTCAGGATTCATTTAACAAATGGTATTCCCAGATGGATGTAGCATTTATAACAAGATTACTTTTTCTACTTATTTATTGACCAACAACTTCTCATACAACTCAACTTCAGAAGCGGGCCTTAATTAATAGATTTTACTTAATTTTGAGACCATGGTAAAGACTTATAGTATTGATATTAGCAAAATTTTCACTTAAATTTTTGATAGCTAAATATTCATTCAAACCATATCTATGTAATCAACTAAACTTCATAAAATATGGTTATCTCTGTTCCAGGGTGGTTAAAAATTTATGCTTTTTTAAAAAAAAAATTAAAAAGCAGATTTTTAAACTTAAATCAGATTTTTTTTAATCAAATATATTTTAATAAAATGCTTGTGGAGTAAAAAATCTATCTAAAGATAATATTCTATTTAAGATACATTAATAATTTAGTTTATTCAGCATGAAGTAGAACTTAGTTGCATAGCATGAGGCTGTATATTTTACAATAAATTCAGTGAAACCAAGCTTTGCAAGCTGTATTGGAAATCTTCATTTTGTTTGCAAATAATAATATTAAAGATTCTAACCACCAGCAAGAATGAGTCTTACATTTAAAGAGCACCTGTCATTTCAGATCCATCATGGCAGTGCCTGTTAGCGGGCATCCACTCAACTGCTGCCCGTCACATCCCTCACCTTGTTGTGTCACTGCCAACCATCCCATTAAAGTGAATGGGATTGTTGGTGAGTCAGCAGCGGGTCAGAGGAGCTGCTGCAGGACAGAGATGACAGTTTGCTCTTTAAAAATTATGATTTAAATCGAATTGATTTAAATTGAGCCTTTTTAAATTGTGATTTAAATTCACATGATTTAAATCAAATCCACCCTGCTCTATTCCTTTCCTCCCTCTTTCTCTTGTTCTAATTTTTACTTTTGAGGCTATAGCCCCATGATGGCAAGCGTTTTCCACGTTGCGTCCCAAAAGTGTGCGCGCTCACATGCCTGCACCCATGATGCAATGCACGTGACTCCCCTGCCCCCTACACATGCACATGCGAACCCCCCACACTGCATGCCTATGCGCATGCAACTCTCACATGCACCTCTCCTCCCACGCATGCGTGGCGGATACCTGGCAATCTGTTAGTGGGGGGACATGTGCATGCACAGTGGGGCTCTTCCAGGCAACCTCTTGTGTGCCATAGGTTTGCTAACACGGCTATAGCCAGACCAAGAATAAATGCTTATATTGTTAATGTGATATAATTTCTGTAAAAATTAGAAAATAGATTTTATTTTTCCGCTTTCTAGATACAAAGTATATAGTTTAGAATCCTTGGTTTATGTTATAAAAAGCCTTCCTTCCTGGCCCATTACCTAATTTTGACACTAAGGAGATACAGATAGTTCAAATTAGCAGCTGTCTGGTTTAATGACTTTTCAGAATTACAATGATGATGAAAAAGTAATTTTTATGATCATTCTTTGCATTTATGACTTTTGCAGGTCTATAAAGCAAAGGAAAGCTGAAGTAAGATCATAAGCATAGTAGCGGTTTCATTTAATGACCACGTCCACTTAATGACCAAGTTGCTGGTCCCAATTGTGGTCCTGCCAAAAAGAGCTTCCTGTACAGGTAGTCCTCGATTTACAACAGTTCATTTAGTGACCATTCAAAGTTACAGTAGCACAGAAAAAGTGACTTATGACCATTTTTCACACTTACGACCATTGCAGCATCCTCATGGTTATGTGATTTACATTTGGATGCTTGATAACTGACTCACATTTATGACAGTTGCAGAGTCCCTGAGTCATGAGATCCCCTTTTGCGACCTTCTGACATGCAAAGTCATTGGAGAAACCACATTCACTTAACAACCACATTACTAACCTAACAACTGCAGTGATTCACTTAACAAAATGTGGTGGGGAAAGTAATAAAATGGGGCAAAACTCACTTAACACATTTCTCATTTAATAATATGAATTGTGGTTGTAAGTTGAGGACTATTTGTACTTTGCAAAAGTCAGTCTTGTTAAGCAACAATATTAAATTGCTTTCAATATATAATCAGTCACAGACCAACTATACTATTAATATGGCCTAAATTAAGTTTGGAAGCAGGATAAAAATCAGCAACAGGGAAGAACGCACAGAGTACTTGTTTCTGAAGTAGAAAAAGATTCAAGGGAATATGTTGTGCTCATGAAAGATGGAAGGTATTATAGCAGCCCAGAGTATAGGTTTAATGGCTAATAGGTGGGGTGGGGTGTTCTTTTCTAAGGCTGAGGTTGGATGTGCTCGTTTATTTAGTTCTGCACATAGGTGTTTTCATTTGGTTATTGCATTTGTTTTCAAAGTAAAAGATGTGTCATTACCCAGATATGATAGGCTATAGTTCACTTTAGTTGTGCTCAGGTCAATGGAAAATTAAACAATAACTGAAGGATTGCATGTTGCTTCCTCTCCCCGTACTCTATGTTATCGATAAGGAATCAAAGTGAACAAATTAATGAAGAATATGACACATAATACATAATTAGTACATTAGTACTTATTTTATAAGTCTTACCCCTAGATTTGGATTTCTAGTTTGCTGTTGCTTCCTCTGCTAATAAAGATATCCAGGAAAGGTACTGTGAAGCAGCATCTAGAAGCTATAACACCTCTATATTTACAGCCAAAATTATGAATCCAGTATGTAGGCAACACTTTATCATCATCATCAATAATAATAATAAAAAGAGAAGACACATTAAATAATCAACAATATCATTGAAGGAATAAAATTTACAATGAAAGAATAAAACAATGTACAACAATTACTTGAATGCACTTACACTTACTCTATCATATCAAAATGATTTTAGTAGTTCTATGTTTATCTCTCTTTGTGCCATACTTTAATAAATATTTTTTTAAAATTTACAATGGAATATTAAGTTATTTTTAGAAAGTACTTTATGAAATCCATTATACAATCTTATAACACATTTGTGATCGTCTCACTGACATAGGGCATGTATCTTGTAATAGTATTTTTGATGCAGCACTTACATGCCTTACCTAAAAGTACAAATACTGCAGTTCTCTACTGTTATATCACTAATATGTAAATGTATGCAGATTTTAATTGATATACATTAATTGATAGAAATACATATGATTCAAGTTTCATCAAATCATGATTACTTTGCAATATGCATTTTAATTTTAATTGTCCCCAAAGTGATTGAAATTAAAAATATTTTCTTAAGCTGATAAAATGACATTTAACATGGAATGACCCAAATGAATTTTGTTCACAGGGATATCAAACCAGACAATATCCTGATGGATGTGAATGGACATATTCGGTTAGCAGATTTTGGTTCTTGTCTGAAGCTGATGGAAGATGGAACGGTAAATTAGATTTTTTTTAATAGACTCAGTTAAAATGTACTTTCAGACATTTTTAATATTTAAACCTTATTAACCAATACAGTTTGGGATTATATTCGATATAAAGAATTGTTGGTTACTAAATTATTCTTTTGAGCAATGGTGTTGGAGCTATAATAGAAATCAATTTTAATTCTTCTGGCTGGATATACTATAATATTCATTCACTTTGCACTCCTTTTATGTTCCTTCACCAAATATCTTACTTTACCATCATTGTCCATAAATATTTAATAATTCCCATTATCCTGTGACTCTTCCATTTTTTATAGTTATATAGTTCTATACCATAATATCTACCATAGGTTTTGAATGATATCTTCATTTGTTCTGTCAGTGATCTATTTCACCATAGAATTTAGGTTCTGAGTGCATAATTTAGTTGCTTTCAATGTAGAACGAACAAAACAGATATAATAATTGATAATGAAAGAGAATATGTGGATTATAACAGTTAAGAGGAATTGAGATTCATAGAAGGGAAGACATAGTATTCTTTTTAGTGTCAGTTGCCTGACATGTTATTCAAGCTGTTAGGGGTCTGTTATAGCTGGACATTAATCACATGAGAATTGGTGTATCAGGTACAACATTAATGTCAATATACCAAGTATAACAGAATAATTTAATTTGTATTATCCTGTTCTATAGCCACTATTATAACCCTGATATTTTGACTGCATTGCTCTTGCTAAAATAAATGAAATAATGTGGAGATGAATGTGTAAACATTTCCTTTCTTCGTTTGTGTAATGATTTTTTTAAAGTACTTTATAATGCAGCAGTGTAACTGGCCAGTTTTACAATAATGTGTACTTTAAAGTTCTTTAAACTTTTGTTTTGTTTTTATGATACACATATAAAAGATAACAGCCATTTAGAATTGTATCACAGAATACAAATTTTACACTGATCATACCATCCTGGAGAACTTTTCTTCAATTGCTTATGTACCTTTCCAATATTTTAATATAGCATGGGTGGCAGAGCAAAATGAAGCTCTTTACTCCTTTCTGGAATTTTATGTCCTTAAACAACAAAGTTAGGCATTGAAAAATACCTGCAGTGCAGTCAGTTTTACTTTGTTTTTTGCTGTGAATTAATAGATCTTGATTTTATTATTAAAGAATTTTATTTAGTAATAATGAACAAATATATCTATTCCAATACTTCACAGCAAGTCTTTTGAATATTTCAGCATTTAAAAATATAAAAAAGTTTCTAGTCTTCCTTCCTTCCTTCTACTGATCCATACCAGTAGTTTTTCTTGCAATCTATCTCATGAAATGGTCTTCTCTATGATTTGTGTTGTCTCATTATTTTTGAATGTTATCTGTATGTTCTCTTCTGATCCCCAGTCTTGAATATTGAACCTAGATCTTCGTGTGTGTTTTTTGAAAAGTATCAGAAACATGTGAAAAAATATAAATCCTGTTTGCATTCTAAAAATACAGCTACTTACTTTCTGCCAAATCTGTGATAAAATCCAGAGCCCATTTCTGCCTGTTTGCCTGTGTGTGTTCTAGTATTTCCTAGTCATAATTTATAATTAGGTTAAATATCTAGTTCTATATCACTTGCTATTATTATTACTTTTTGTTTACATTACTCCAAGTCCTGGCAAAGTATTTTAGATTTTTGAAAAAAGTGAAAATGTGCAGTTTGTTAACACAATCTTTCAGTATTTGATACAATCTGGAAGAAATACAAGATTGTATATAGATGTGGACTTTTTCTTCACTGCAAGTTCAGGAACAAGATAACAACTATAGCTAATAAATGCCAGATTGCTATTAGGATTTTTAATCTGTCATGGTGGAAAACATTTCTCTTTAATTCCATCTACTCATACCTATCACTACTTTAAATATAAATGGATCTGTTCCTATACATATAGAAACAGAAATAGTGTTATGGGTAATGTTTCATTGTGAAATAATAATTCCTACAGGTTCAGTCTTCAGTGGCAGTTGGAACACCAGATTATATCTCTCCAGAAATTCTGCAAGCCATGGAAGATGGGAAAGGAAAATATGGTCCCGAATGTGATTGGTGGTCCCTTGGTGTTTGCATGTATGAAATGCTTTACGGAGAAACACCTTTTTATGCTGAATCTCTGGTGGAGACATATGGAAAGATAATGAACCACAAAGTGAGTGAGCTATCCTTGTATGTAGAAATGAATGACAGCATCCAAGGAATCTAGAATTATTTTGCTTAGTGATTCATTTATATTTTTTTCTGCCTGTGTTTAATATATTTCTTTTCAAAATGCATTTCTCATGGCAGCTCATGATAGAAAAGAATAGAAGGCATACCAGATTATGAAACTGTTGTAAATTAATTCAGTTAAGATATTTCTTTAAATTAAAATATTAATTGTTTTGCATATTTGATTAACTTATTGATTGACTTGACTTTAACTACCCTAACATTTTTATTGATATTCTTGTTGGTTAATTACATTGGTGAAATCTAATGAAATGGTTTTTCTAGTGAAACTGCTTCTGAAAATGGATCAGATGGCGGGAATAGTGCCTCCTCCTGCCCCTATATAATTTTCCATGTGTCCAGAAGAACAGGAAGGAAAAGATCATTAGTGCAAACAAATATTGTTGTGGGTTTGAATTTCATCTTCTGAATTCTGTTTTTGGGTGCAGCCTCCAAAATTGCAACCAGATATAAATGTTTAATTCTCCCATGAGCTATTCAGAGCATCCAGTAGTGGGAGGTGCTTCAGTCTCTGCATGTCTAGGATGGGCTTAATTTGTGAAATTCTCCTCCTCGGTGGGACTCCTCCCCAGCATTCCCCAGTTTTGTCTCAGCCTCGTTGAAGATAGGCAGTGCTTTTTGTTCTTCCTTGGCCGAAACAGGAGAATTATTCAGCAGGTTTGGAAATAGTCCAGTTTGTTTTTTCAGGCTTTTAGCCTCCAAATCACATTACAATCTCCTGACTTTAGCTCTCTCCATCTGACCATCAGAGATCATTTGCATTTTCGGGCAGCGCCGTTTTGCACATGGAAGCAGCAGGCGGCTTCGGCATTGCACTGAGCTGCTTCTACCCCCTGCCATTGTGATTCTGCATTGCCTTTTTCTACATCGGCAATAGCAGCGTAGGTGTTTTTGCCCTCATCCGAGTCGTATCGTTTGATTTTTTCCCCTCAGAACACCATCTTAGTGTGGAAAGCATAAAAGCTTAATTCTTTCCACCCCTTTCCCAGCCGTTTCTAAGCCACAAGGAGAAGCCGTCGGAGGCATTTTCTTCACGCAGCGGGAGTTTGTTGCTGGGAAGCGTGCGCCCTCCAAAAGTAACGACCATTTTTTTGCTTTTGTTTTAAAGACCGTGTGGCCGCGCTATTTGTAACTCGAGCTGTGTGAGGTAGTTTCCTTCCCGATCCGAGGTTTCTCTTCAGATAACCTAAGGAATTATTACATCTCATTTTCTTATTAGATTCAAGGCCATCCGTGCATTATTGTTGGCTTAACCCTCACAGCCTTACCCACCCAGCGGCACAACAGCGAGCACCCAGGCCTGTGTCCGCCTGTGCAGGGAAGCTGTTGAAGGCCTCTCTTTATTATCTTGGCCTTTTCAGGTGTTCTTAATTTGGCTGTTTGGATACTCACTATATCAAGCTGTTTTCTATTAATTTAGATATATATATTTATATCTATATATATTGGTGATTATCAATAATAATAATAATAATATAAATAATTTACAGATAATAAATATTCAGTATTAATATCTTAATAACGAAAGATATTATTACTGTGATACAACTCATTCATATATATGTGTGTGTATGTATGTATGGTATTCAGCTTTGTTCGGGTATTTTCCCATGTCATTATAGTTGTGCTTTTAAAGTTGTAGCAACGTTTCGGCAGAATCTCATCTGTCATCATCAGGCTTCTGTATTGTGTTCGTCTGTGAGTCAGACTTTAACAGCCATTTCTGTTTTAAATTTGGGGCTTGCCTACTGCTGTGCCAGAATGGTTTTTTTCTTCATCCTGATTGGTTGGGTCTTGGTCTGTTTTTATTGGTCTTGGAGTTTGCTGTGTTCTGCTTGATTGGTGTTTCTAATATCTTCTCTCTGTTTTGTAGCTTTTTTTATCTTGATTGGCTGGCAACATTGTGTTTCCTGTATTGGAGGCTTTTAGTGCGGTTTGGCTTCGAGTAAACAGACAGCTATCATTTATTAGGAAGCTAGGTTTCATCTGGGTGCCTGTTTGGGGTGTGTTTGAGCTGGAGGTATCAGGGGGAGTCTGTTTGTGCCCAGGTGTTTGGCTGGCTTGTGGTGTGCAGATTTTTTTTGTTTGTGAGTGCAAGCTTCCAAATAATTGACAGTCTGGTGGAGTCATCTTTTCTATTCATGCTTTCAGGTCTTTTTTCAATCTCTATGGCTTCTCTGATAATTCTGTGGCTGGGGTTTTCTATAGTGGCTAGGGTTTTGGTGACATTGAAGTCGATGCTATGACCTGTGGCTTTCATGTGTTAGACTAGTGAGGAAGTGTGTTCCAGCTTTTTTACTGTATTTTTGTGTCCATCCAGGCGGGTACTTATTCTTCTATTGGTCTGTCCAATGTATGTGGCAGGGCATGATGCACAGGGAACTTCAAATATGCCTTGGTTTTCCAGGTCAATTTTATCTTTGGGGTTTCTTAGGATGGCTGCTATTTTTCTGTCTATTTTGAAGGCAGTGTTGATGTGATGCCTGTGTAGTATCTTACTGATTTTGTCTGTAGTACCTCTTATGTAGGACAGGACAGCTGTTCCATGGGTCTGTTCATCTTCTAGGTCTCCATTATGTCTCAGTGTGTTTTTGTGGATTAGGCCAGTGATTTTGCTTTTTCGGAAGCTGTTAGCTGTCAGTTCTTTAGTCAGGGTGCATAGTTCAGTCTTTATGTGTGTCTTGTCTGCCAGGCGTTTGGTTCTGGCAATTAGTGTTTTGGCCACGGAGTTTATCTGTGCTGGGTGGTGGTGGGATTGGGCATTGAGGTAGCTGTTGGTGTGTGTTTTCTTCTGGTATATGGTGTGTCCTAGTGTGCCATCTGTTTTTTTGTAGATTAGTACATCTAGGAATGGTAGTTGTTTGTTTGTTTCCGTTTCCATGGTGAATTTGATTTTGGGGTGTGTGCTGTTTAGGTGTGTTAAGAAATTGTTTAGGTTTTCTTTTCCATGGGGCCAAATAACAAATGTGTCATCGATGTATCTTAGCCATAGTTTGGCTTTGTGGGTGGCATTGGCTAGGGCTCTGGATTCGAATTCTTCCATGAACAGGTTTGCAATGAATATAGATATATGAAGGGGATAAGATATTATCAGGGCAACCAGTCCCTTTTTGGATCAGGCCCCTGGGCGTGTCAACCACCTCCACAGTATAGCTTTGAATAATGAGCAGACTGCATTTCTTTCAATCAAAATGGCAGGCAGTAGTAGCTCTCAGACCTTAAAGGTCAAAGCTAAATCTCAGCAGAAATTTAAGCAGACAAAAGGTCATTCTAAAGCTTCAGAAAAGGATGCCAACAGGCGCTATAAAGCATTAGAAAAACAAATAGATAAGTGTACAAGGGAGGCACACAGGGCCTCACAGGACTTTCCGCCCCCTAGTCCAGGACCGTCTACCTCTTCCCACCCTCCTCCTCCCCTAGATCTCTCCCTCTCATCCAGGTGCAGCTTAGTTCCCCAGAGTCAACAGGCCCAGTTACCTGGATCATCGACCACGCAAAGGGCTCCCAAAGCTACATTCACTCCAACGGTTGCTGGTCTTTGATAGGACAACATTCTTCCAGAGAAAGTTCCAGAGAGGATGAAGGCATGGATGGAGCTGGCAATCCTCCAGGGAATTGCAGCAGGTCTTCAACACGCAGTTCTGACAAGGGAACATCCTGTAACCGCTGATTATGATTCTCAATCACTAAGGTCATTGACCAGGTCGGAGCAACACTATACCCAGGTACAGTTACAGGGGGAAGCATCCCTCCAAATACAAGGTCAAGGTACCATCAAAGGTCCTCATATCTCTCCACTGGTGGACCAGACCAGTCATCAACAGAGGTTGTCTCTTCAAAGAGCCCCACAGACTTACCATCACCACCGATGCCAGCCTGTTTGGATGGGGAGCTCACTTTCAATCGCTCACAGCCCAAGGCCGCTGGTCCTCTATAGAATAGTCATGCGGCATAAACTGGCTGGAGCTTCGAGCAGTACACCTGGCTCTCCGCAGCTTCCTTCCACAGGTACGCAATCATAACAGCAAAAACTCCCATAAACAAACGGGGGGACACAGTCGAAACACCTTATGCGGGAAGCAGAGCGCTTGTGTCGTTTGGTGGAGAACAACCTGCTTTCCATCAGAGCAGAGCACATTTTGAGCCTGTTGAATACACAGGCAGACTGGCTAAGCAGGGCAACGATCGACCAATCGGAGTGGTGCCTCCATCCGACTCTGTTTCAAGAGGCGGTCAGGAGATTCAGGCAGCCGGTGGTAGACTTGTTCCCTTCCCCCCTCAACTCTCAGCTCCCCAGATTCATTTCCAGGTACCCCTCACAAGGAGTGGAGAACTTCAACGCGCTCCGCTGCTGTTGGCCTCCGGGACTTCTGTATGCATTCCTGCCACTTCCACTGGTTCCCAAGGTCATCCAGAAGCTGCTGGATGAAAGGATGGAGCTGCTGCTAGTAGCTCCTTACTGGTCCAGACGGCCATGGCTTGCAGACCCCCGCAGTCTATTCTCTTCACCATGGAGAATTACGCCAGACAGGGTTTTGCTAACCCAGGGACCCCTTCAACATCCGGACTCTCAATGCTTGCACCTGACTGTCTGGAGGTTGAGTGGAGACGTCTGAAGAGCGAAAAGTTTTCCAACAGAGTTATTGCTCTCATCCAAGTTGCCAGATACCCCTCAACAACCCGCATTTACAATGCCACATGGTCCAGTTTCTGCAAATGGTGTACTAAGTCTCAAATTGATCCCATCTCTCCATCAGTGGCTCAAATCCTAGAGTTTTTACAAGAGGGGTTTGACAAGGGATTATCACCTAATACGTTGAAAAGACAGGTGGCGGCCTTGGCATTGGTTGTCACTTGTGAGGGTCTATTGTCTCTTTTTCATCACCACGCACACGGAGTTTCCTTCGAGGACCCACAAATTTACACCCGCCAGCGGTTCACTGTTATCCCACTTGGGACCTTAACAAGATCCTCATTGCACTCACTAAGTACCCTTTCGAACCCTTGAAATCATCAAGTCTCCAATTTCTGATGTATAAAGTAGTTTTCCTTGTAGTGATCACTTCCGCTTGTGGTATTTCGGAACTGGCAGCTTTGTTGATCAGACAAGACTTTGCATCTTCCATCCTGACCGGGTGGTCCTTTGTCCTGATGCTACGTTTATACCCAAAATTAATTCGGCTTTTCACAGGGCACAAGAGCGGATACTTCCTAATTTCTGTCCCCGGCCATCCCAAGGGTTGGAACTACAATGGCATCAGCTTGATGTGAGACAAGCATTGCAAATATATATTCACCGCACAGCAACTTTCAGAAAAACAGAAGCTTTATTTGTGTCATTTCAACCCAACACTTAGGGATGCAAGGCCTCATCTTCCACAATAGCGAAAACGTATCAGACTCAATCACTACAGGTGCCCAGGGGCATAACAACTCATTCAACAAGGAGCGCCACAACGTCGGCAGCGTGGGCCACGCAGGCACCAATAACTGAAATTTGTCGAGTCGCAACCTGGGCCTCTCCATCGCCCTTCATTAGGCATTATAAAATAGATGTGTTTGCATCTGCTGAGGCCTCCTTTGGCAGAAGAGTTCTGCAACCGGTCCACAGGGACCAGGAGGGGAGTCCAAGCCAGATGGAGTCCCTCCCGTCGGACAGGCCAAGCTTTGGTATGTCCCACTAGTGGATGCTCTGAGCAGTTCATGGGAGAAAAGGCGTTGGTACTTACCTGATATGCCCATTCTCTTTGAGCTGTGAAGAGCATCCAGCCCTATCCTTTTTCCGTCTGGTGGGGTCCTGTTTTGGCCAACGAATTATTAGGGCATTGAGGGCAAAGATGTTTATTTCTCTCATCTTCGCCAAAACTGAGGAATGCTAGGGAGGAGTCCCGTGGAGGAGGAGAAGCGTTCCACAAATTAAGCCCAGACTAGACATGCAGAGACTGAAGCACCTCCCACTACTGGATGCTCTTCACAGCTAAAAGAGAATGGGCATGTCAGGTAAGTACCAACGCCTTTTTTATGTGACAAAAGAATAAATAACATTCTCAAGCAGTATTCATATTAATTGTACTGAGTTAATTTAATAAGCACTATAACCACTGACTAGAAACAAGGATGTCTTCTTGTTAAAAGAAGTTCAGTCACTGTTGCAATTAGTCTGAATCTGTCAATTTTGGTTTTTCTTAGTTTGTTTCTGCCTGGTCAATTAGTTTGCAAGAATAGTATGACCTCACATCTTCCTGCAAATTGTATTTCATGTACTCCTTATTTTTTTATGGTGCATTTCCTAGTATGCGTATCTCTTTTCAAGACAGGTACTGTATCTCTGATATAAAATATTCTGTGCATACTTCCCCAAAACATGTATTTTATGAATTTCTAAGTGCATAACAAAATTCTAAAAACTCTATACTTCTGAATAAATTTATTATGGAAGATGCTTCCTTGGAAAAAGTGGTAACTCACATTATGTGGCAATACATTTGTACTTGATAATTTTCTGATGCAAGATATAAATGTACTCGTACAGAACCTATGGGGTTTTGCTTCTTGGGTTGAGGTGGTTAGTTTATGCCTTTTTGTAAAGAAATTAACATTAGTTTATTAATTAGCATTCTTTTTTTCCTTTAAGGAGCGATTTCAGTTTCCTGCCCAAATGACAGATGTGTCTGAAAATGCCAAGGACCTAATTCGAAGGCTTATCTGCAGCAGAGAACATAGACTTGGGCAGAATGGAATAGAAGACTTTAAAAGCCACCCATTTTTTTCAGGGATTGACTGGGATAACATTCAGAACTGTGAAGCACCTTATATTCCTGAAGTCAGCAGTCCAACAGATACATCGAATTTTGATGTAGATGATGACTGTTTAAAAAATTCTGTAAGTAATAGAGGAGAGTATTTGTAATATGTTACATTGATATTTATGTACTTATGTTTAAATTTTCTATCTTACTTTTTACTAAAACCCCAATCATTATTTAAGATAGGCAGCAAATGAACTTTACAAACAAATAAGTAAATAAAAATTACTGATAGACAATTACGATCAAACTTTATGTCTGTTGGGTCACAAAACATGGAAAGAAGCTGAACAATAAGCTTTCATTAATTTCTAAAATAAGAAAAAATTGCAATCGGACACTCCAAAAAAGAATAGTTTTTATTGTTTTCTCAGCTTTTTGTTCTATACATTTTGGTGGTATAAACATTGCTGGAAATAAGAAACATTGAACCAGAAGCAGTTTTATACTACCATAAATGATCAAGGAGGCCAGCGGTAGCGTTTCTGTGATGGTCTTTTCAAATCTGCTACTTTTTCTGAACCAGAATACCCATTGTGCTAATTTTACCTGAAATTAATACAAATGGATTAACCTTTTCTAAATTAGTAAACTCTTCTTATTCCTTTAAACCTCAGGAGACAATGCCTCCACCATCACATACTGCATTTTCTGGCCATCACCTACCATTTATAGGATTCACATATACAAGTAGCTGGTGAGTAACCAGTTTTTTTATATTAAATCATAATAGAATAGCTCAATTATTTTGTGATTTAAAAATAAAATAGAATTAAATGTAAGTATTTCGTTGCATTATTTGTTAATATTTGTTTCTGTAACGTGTGCATTTTATATAAAAATTTTGAACCAATTGTGTAATACAAAATTCATAGGGCACATTGTTTCCATCTTCATAGTAATACAGAAAATGCAGATTGTATAATAAAACTGCACACCAGACAAAATCCCTAATTTTTATATCCAATGTATAGTTTTTCCTCTATCTAGAATAATAATTTTAAAAAGGTAGAGGAGTCCCTGCAGATTTTACTCTACTATTTATTGCCAACTGAAGAGGCAGTGCTCATCTCCATTTCAAGGCCATTGAGCCAGCACTGTCTGAAACATTTCCATGGAAATGGGGTGTGAATATGGAATCCTGCTTTGTTTAAAGTATTGAATTCTGGATATTCACTGTCAAAGTCTGATTTTCACAATACAGATATGTGGAAGTGTGTCATAATTTGGGGGGGCAGATTTCTACAGATCTCCAAAAAACAATAGTTGACACTCATCAGGCTGGAAAAGATTATGAAACTATTTCCAAAGAATTTGGACTCCTTTAGTCCACTGTCAGCAGATTTTGTACAATTGAAGGCAGTTTAACACCATTGTTACCCTCCCTAGGAATAGTCGACCAACCAAGATCACACTAAGAGCAAGGCATATAATACTTTGGGAAGTCTCAAAGAATTTTAAAAGAAGTGATGTCTAAGGAACTAAAGGCCCTAGGAACTAAAGAAATGAAATGGCCAAGTCCAAATCCTGTGCTTAATCCTATAGAAATATTATCGACCTGAGGTAGGCAGTTCATGAGAGGAAACATATTCACATCCCTGAGTTGAAGCTTTTCTGCAAGAAAGAATAGGTTAAAATTTCTCCAGGCTGATGTGCAGAAATCGATCAACTGAAAGCAAAGGTTCACATTGCTTTGAATCATTTCCATGGGTGGGATTCAGCTGGTTCAGACCCGTTCAGCTGAACCAGGTGTTAAATTTACATCTGGTTTGCCAAACCAGTAGTTGAACCGACCAGCTGTCCCTGCCCACCCCGCCTCACCCAGGAGTCTCCTCGCAGCTCATTTTGGATGCAGGTAAGTGCATCCATGCAGTCCATGCGGAGGTTCTGGAAGAGTGAAAAATGGCCCTCCCAGAAGTTCCGGAAGTCCGGGAACGGGCCTGTTTCCTTCTGGAGGGCCTCCAGACCCCGGAGGAGGCCGTTTTCGCCCTCCCAGAGGCCTGAAGGAATCCTCTGGACTCTGGGGAAGGCGAAAAATAACCCTCCCAGAAGTTCCGGTAGGCCATACCCACCATGGCCATGCCCACCCAGCAATTGGGCAGAGAACCGGTTGTTGGGATTTTTATTTATTTATTTTTTAAACAAGTTTTATTCAGTTTTTCACATAGATTACAAAACAAAAAAGCTCTTTTGAGTAGACAACATTATTCCGGGTCACCACTTTTACATGCAAATATGACATGGTTATATATTCATTTTTACATTCAACTTCCTATCTTATCCAATTTTAACTTAACTCTATTATTACCTTTTCCATTCCAACTTTACAGAAGTAAAGAACAAACAAATTATTCCTGATCTCTGATATTAGTCTCAATCTAAACATCCTCTCAGTTCATTTTAATTATTTCAAGTATATTTCTTAAACATCAATATTTCTTTTAAAGATAAAAATAACAATAAGCATTCACCTAATAAAAATTATCAATGTCCCTCCTTCCTCTTAATAATCTATATTACCCTATTTCCATATCTTCATACTTATTACCTTTTAATTCTTTTATCTGTCAGATTTGCAGTTTCATCACATATTCTTTCCATAGGTTCTAGATTAACACAAGCTTGTATACAAGAAGAAAAGCATAAGTCGTTCCCCCCCCACCTTTTACTAATTTAAGTGTGTCACCTCAGTGGTTTAAATATACCTTAATTCCCAATAAACATTTTATTTTTATTTTTTATTTTATTTGATTTGTCAATTGTTTACAAGATAATAAGTATAAGTGTATACATAGTTATGAATACATGAAATGGGTACATATAAGAAAAATTAAAGAAAAATAAAAGAAACAATAGGACAGGGACGGTCGGCACGTTGGTGCACTTATGCACGCCCCCTAGAGACCTCTTAGGAAAGGGGTGAGGTCAATAGTAGACAGTCTAAGGTTAAAGTTTTTGGGGTTTGGGGAAGAAACTACAGAGTCGGGTAGAGTATTCCAGACATTGATCACTCTGTTGCTAAAGTCGTATTTCCTGCAATCAAGCTTGGTGCGGTTAAACTTGAGTTTGTATCTGTTGTGTGCTCTTGTGTTGTTATGGTTGAAGCTGAAGTATTCATTGACAGGTAGGACATTGCAATGTATGATTTTATATACCATGCTTAAATCAGACCGAAGACGGCGTAATTCAAGGTTTTCTAGTTCTAGAATTTCAAGTCTGGTGGCATAAGGTATTCTACAACGAGTAGAGGAGTGGAGAACTCTTCTTGTGAAATATTTCTGGACTTTCTCAATTGTGCTAATATCAGATACGTAATGTGGGTTCCAGACTGATGAGTTGTATTCGAGTATTGGTCTAGCAAATGTTTTGTATGCTCTAGCTAGTAGTGTGATATTACCAGAGAAAAAGCTACGTAAGATTAGGTTAACAACTCTTAATGCCTTTTTGGCTATGTAGTTGCAGTGGGCTCTAGCACTTAGATCATTAGAGATGAGTATTCCAAGGTCCTTTACAGAGCTTGGATCATCAACAAGATCTTGACTATTCAGCTTGTATTTTATTTTCGGATTTTTTTTGCCAATATGTAAGACAGAGCATTTATTTGTTGAGATTTGAAGTTGCCATTTGTTTGACCATTCTGATACACAGTCAAGATCTTTTTGAAGGGTAGCAGTATTGTCTGTGGTATTGAACAGCTTTACATCATCAGCGAAAAGAACACAGTTGCTCTTAATATGATCACAGAGGTCATTTATGTAGAGTATGAAGAGAGTTGGTCCTAGAACACTGCCTTGGGGAACACCACTATTGACAGGTACAGAATTTGATAGGACGCTCCCAATTTTGACCATTTGTTGTCTGTTTGACAGGAATGCTTCTATCCAGTTATGCAGGTGTCCAGAGATACCATAGGATTTTATTTTTAGTAGTAGTTTGTCATGTACCACTGAATCAAAGGCTTTACAGAAGTCTATGTAGATTGCATCTATTGTTTTGCCCTGGTCAAGTTGTGTAGTCCATATGTTTTTGCAGTGTAAGTTTTTAACTAGTTATGATAATAGTCATTCCCTAATAAACTACATAACATTATATATCTTTTCTGTCAGATTCCACAATGTATTTTCCCCCTTTAATTTCATAGAATTTATTTATTGTTTCAAAACAAAAATAAGAAAAAAAACAAATAATCCATTTTAACTAATCCTGGTCGCTGATATTGATCTCACTTTTAAACATTCTCACAGTTCATTTCAATTATTTCAATTTATTTAATACACACTGACATTTCTTTTAAAGATAAGAATAAAAATATGCATACATCTACTAAAGAATATCAGTGTCCATCTGGTTGTTGGGAATTTTAAATCCCACCCCTGATCATTTCCCTCAATAAATGAATGAACAAGTACAATGTGTTTCACTCGTTTGTTTAATTCG